>NC_073391.1:42395325-42560325 GCF_028641065.1 Leucoraja erinaceus | reverse complement strand
GCACGTTCTCCCCGTGACCATGTGGGTTTCCTCCGGGTGCTCGGGTTTCCTCCCACACTCCAAAGACGTGCAAATTTGTACATTAATTGGCATCTATATCAAATTGTCCCTGGTGTGTAGGAAAGAACCAGTGTATGGAAGATCGCTGGTCGGCGCGGACTCGGTGGGCCGAAGGGCCTGTTCCCGTGCTGTAACTCTAATACTTCTCCGTGGATTGTCACCTTGTCGTGGCGGAAAAGCTTGTGCGGTCCTGAGATGCTGAGAGCGATGCCAACTGGAGCTATGCTCCTGGTAGGGCCACCCATGGCGGTAAGGTCGAGGGGGAGGTCTCTGACAAAGAGCAATCCAACCAAGCCCTCAACGGTGGAACAATCGGAGGACGATGGCTGACCTTAGTGGAGCGTCACAACGGCTGGGAAGGCTGCAGCAGAAAAGGGTCTCCGGGCGTCTTGGACTCCATGCCACTGGATCCTGACCCAGATCTGTCAAGGACCATGTGTGTGGTGGCTGTTACCCATGAGAGGACATTCATACTCGTTTCGAGTGACCGCCGATGAACTCTAATACCAAAGCTAAAACTTGCAGGCAGGTGAGATTTGTTTAACTGGGCATCATATTTGACGTGGTCAATGTGGGCCGAAGAACCTGTCCCTGTACTGTATATTCCTGCAAGATGGTTTTTGCAAGGAGACACAGGAACTGTCGCGAGGTTGACATCACAACTCATATTGGAATTGTAGGTAGACACCAAAAACTGGAGTAACTCAGCGGGACAGGCAGCATCTCCAGACGAGAAGGAATGGGTGACGTTTCGGGCCGAGATCCTTCTTCACAATTCACACCACCCTTCCATGGTGCCCGCCCAGAATAGGCCATGGTGCCTGCCTGAAGACGTGAAGGATCGTCGGGCAGCGGGGGCCCAACTGAAGGCTCGTTGGACCATGGACCCATCCAAAGGCTCGTCGGGAGTAACCGGGAGGGAGCTGGAGGCGTTGGATGCGAAGATCAAGGGCCGGTTTGTGGGGGTGGAGGGGGGTGGGGGAATTGGGCTAATGCCTCCGATCTCTTCTACGTCAGCTACAGGAGGCCGCACATATAAAATAGGCGTAGAGAATTTTACTGTGCAGTTGCATATGTGACGAATAAACACCATTGAACCATTGAACTAATGTTCACTGGCACATCTAATACAAATGAGCCTTTCAGCCAAAGTCAAAGCATTTCTCATCTTGTAATACTTAGAGCTCTTCGTAAGGGATTAATTGACTCCAGAAAACAACAACTGCAAAGCAATGCAACTTTTACAAACTCCGGCCTTTCTTGATGTTGGCTGTTCTTGCTCTTTCTAATTCCTCCCTATAACACGTAGAAGGGCGGAGTGGGGGTTGGTGGTTATTGGTTAGTTTAGAGATACAGCAGGGAAACAGGCCCTTTGCCCCGCGCTGACCAGCGATCCCCGCACAATAACACTATCCTACACACACTGGGGACAATTTACATCTATACCGAAGCCATTTAACCTACAAACCTGCACGTCTTTGGAGTGTGGGAGGAACCCGGGAATCGGGGATTGTATAGGGCTCTGGTGAGACCACATCTGGAGTATTGTGTACAGTTTTGGTCTCATAATTTGAGGAAGGACATCCTTGTGATTGAGGGAGTGCAGCGTGGGTTCACGGGATTGATCCCTGGGATGGCGGGACTGTCATATGAGGAAAGATTGAAAAGACTAGGCTTGTAGTCACTGGAGTTTAGAAGGATGAGGGGGCATCTTATAGAAACATATAAAATTATAAAAGGACTGGACAAGCTAGATGCAGGAAAAATGTTCCCAATGTTGGGCAAGACCAGAACCAGGGGCCACAGTCTTAGAGGCCATTTAAAACTTTTTCACCCAAAGAGTTGTGAATTTGTGGAATTCCCTGCCACAGAGGGCAGTGGAGGCCAAATGACTGGATGGATTTAAGAGAGAGTTAGATACAGCTCTAGGGGCTATTGAAATCAAGGGATATGTAGAGAAGGCAGGCACGGGTTATTGATTGGGGACGCTCAGCCAAGATTGCAATGAATGGCGGTGCCGGCTCGAAGGGCCGAATGGCCTTCTCCTGCACCAATATTTTCTATGTTCCTATGTTTCTATCTCGGAGAAAAGCCACGCAGGTCACGGGGAGAACATACAAACTGCGTACGGACAGCACCCATAGTCAGGATCGAACCCGGGTCTCTGGCACTGCTAGTCCTGTGAGGCACCAACTTAACCCACTGTGCCACCATGCCGCCCAGTAGCGGTTAGCTATCTGCAATTGGAGAATTCAACATTCATACCATTGGGTAGCAAGTTACATTGCATCAGTTGGCTGGCTACAAAACATGATTCAAGATCTTACTACCCCTCATCAAAAATTTCAAAGTTCATTACTCCCCACTTCCCTGCCACCCAAGTTAGACTAGGATACACTGAACTTTCCTCCTGAGCCTCGTCCTTACACTGCCCCGGGACTGAGAACCTGTGGAGCCTTGCAGCTTTGGAGGAGTGATGTGCTTTCCCACTTGAGGCCTGCTTTGGTGGAGGCAGTGACACGAGTATCACATTGTCACATTCGGCGGCACGGTGGCGCAGTGGTAGCTCTACTTCGCTACAGCGCCAGAGACCCGGGTTCGATCCTGACTACGGGCGCTGTCTGTACGGAGTTTGTACGTCCTCCCCCTGATGTGACCTGCTTGAGTTTTCTCCCAGTGCTCCGGTTTCCTCCCACGCTCCAAAAACGTACAGGTTTGTCAGTCATTTGGCTTCAGTAAATTGTCCCTCGTGTGTGTAGGATAGTGGGGGAATGCTGGTCGGCACGGACTCAGTGGGCTGACAAGCAATCTGAAGACGTGCAGATTTGGCTTGGTATCATGTAAATTGTTCCTAGTGTGTAGGACAGTGGTAGTGTATGGGGTGATCGCTGGTTGGTGCGGACTCGGTGGGCTGAAGTGCCTGTTTCCGCACTGTATCTCTAAACTAAACTAAACTAAACTAAATTCCTTCAAGGGTCCTGTGCAGATGTAGTCCTAGGAACTTCATGCTGCTGACCCTTTCCACATCAGCTCCGTCGATGTGCAGAGGTGTATGGTGTTGTTTCCCCGCCCTCCTGAAGTCAACCACCATCTCCTTAGTTTTTCCCCACGTTAAGAATGTTGGGGGATTTGCACCAACCTGTGAGCAGCTCCACCTCCATCCTGTACGCCGATTTATTACTTCTCCCCGACATACGTACTGTCATCCAAAGGTCTCCCTCCCTGACTTTAGACTTTAGAGATACAGCACGGAAACAGGTCTTTTAATCCAACGAGTCCGTGCCGACCAGCGATCACCCCGTACACTAACACTACCCTACACACTGGGGACAATTTACAATTTTACCGAAGCCAATTAACCTACAAACATGCACGTCTTTGGCGTGTGGGAGGAAACCGGAGCACCCGGGAAAAACCCCACCCGTTCGCAGGGAGAACGTACAAAATCCGTACAGACAGCGCTCGTAGTCAGATCGAACCTGGGTCCCTGGCGCTGTAAAGCAGCAACTCTACCGCTGGCGCTGTAATGCGCACGTGCTTGTCTCCACCTGCGTCAAAGCTGGTTGTCACCTGTGTTAAACTCTGCTGCAGAACAAGATGTGTCAGCCCATTATAGTGAATGTGATATCTTTTACAAAGCCTTTTTGTGCAAAAGGGTTAACTGCATACAAACTCCAGCACCACAAAACTCTTTTAAGCTTGGTTGATTTTCTGAAGAGGAGAGAGAAAATAACCACAAGCAAAAACCGAGAAGGAGAGAAGCTTGAGAGATATATTTCAGGCAACAGGGGCGGCATGGTGGCACAGCCTCACTACGCCAGAGACCCGGATTCAATCCAGACTACGGGTGCTGTCCGTACGGAGTTTGTACGTTCTCCCTGTGACTGGCTGGGTTATACCTGGCTTTAGTTTAGTTTAGAGATACAATGCGGGCACAGGCCCTTCAGCCCACCGAATCCGTGCCGACCAGCGATCCCTGCACATTAACACTCTCCTACACACTAAGGTCATAAGGAATAGTGCAATTAGGCCATTCGGCCCATCAAGTCTACTCTTGCATTCAATCATGGCTGATCTATCTCTCCCTCCTAATCCCATTCTCCTGCCTTCTCCCCATAACCTCTGACACCCGTACTAATTAAGAATCTATCTATCTCTGCCTTAAAAATATCCACTGACTTGGCCTCCACAGCCTTCTGTGACAAAGAATACCACAGATTCACCACCCTCTGACTATAGAAATTTCTCCTCATCTCCATCCTAAATGAACGTTCTTTAATTCTGAGGCTACGACCTCTAGTCCTAGACTTTCCTACTAGTGGAAACATCCTCTCCACATCCACTCAATCCAAGCCTTTCACTATTCTGAAACTGGAGCTTCCGGAGAAAAACCCCTGCAGGTCACGGGGAGAACGTGCAAACTCCGTACAGACAGCGCCGATGGTCAGGATCGAACTCGTGTCTCTCATAGAAACATAGAAATTAGGTGCAGGAGTAGGCCATTCAGCCCTTCGAGCCTGCACCGCCATTCAATATGATCATGGCTGATCATCCAACTCAGTATCCCGTACCTGCCTTCTCTCCATAACCTCTGATCCCCTTAGCCACAAGGGCCACATCTAACTCCCTCTTAAATATAGCCAATGAACTGGCCTCGACTACCCTCTGTGGCAGAGAGTTCCAGAGATTCACCACTCTCTGTGTGAAAAAAGTTCTTCTCATCTCGGTTTTAAAGGATTTCCCCCTTATCCTTAAGCTGTGACCCCTTGTCCTGGACTTCCCCAACATCGGGAGCAATCTTCCTGCATCTAGCCTGTCCAACCCCTTAAGAATTTTGTAAGTTTCTATAAGATCCCCTCTCAATCTCCTAAATTCTAGAGAGTATAAACCAAGTCTATCCAGTCTTTCTTCATAAGACAGTCCTGACATCCCAGGAATCAGTCTGGTGAACAGTCTCTGCACTCCCTCTATGGCAATAATGTCCTTCCTCAGATTTGGAGACCAAAACTGTACGCAATACTCCAGGTGTGGTCTCACCAAAACCCTGTACAACTGCAGTACAACCTCCCTGCTCCTATACTCAAATCTCTCACACTGTAAGGCAGCAACTCTACCACTGCGTTGCCGTGCTGCCCACGGGTGCTCCGGTTTCCTCCCACACCCCAAAGACCTACAGGCTTCCAGGTTAATTGGCATCGGTAAAGATAGTAAATTGTCGGTGGCGTGTGTAGAATAGTGGAAGTGTACGGGGATCGCAGGTAGACGCGGACTAGGTGGGCCGAAGGGCCTGTGTCCGAGCTGCAGCTCTAAACTAAACTAAACTAAACTACAAG
Organism: Leucoraja erinaceus; assembly: GCF_028641065.1. Lineage (NCBI taxonomy): Eukaryota > Metazoa > Chordata > Chondrichthyes > Rajiformes > Rajidae > Leucoraja > Leucoraja erinaceus. Next base: position 42,554,932 of record NC_073391.1, on the reverse strand, counting down.
GGGAACAGTTTTATTTATCGCACTCGTACTCGTAACTGACAAGGATTAAACAGTTGAAGCTTGCAGGGATCCTGCAGAAAACCAGTGAGTTGCCAACTCATAATCACTCCAACGCCCACTGTGTGTGTGTGTGAAACCTCGGGGCTGGCACAGAGCCATGCAAGATGCAGCCGGCTGACGTTCTTTGAAGAACACACAAACATATTTGACAATGTTTCTTACAAAGGATGCTCATTGCCTGGAATTCCCACAAAGCAGGAAGTGTTCCTGATCCCCTATCACTCGGCACGGTGACGCAGTGGTAGAGTTGCTGCCTCGCAGCGCCAGAGACTCGGGTTCCATCCTGACCTTCTGTGCTGTCTGTACGGAGCTTGCACGTTCTCCGGGTGCTCCGGTTTCCCCTCACACTCCAAAGACGTCAGTCCATCAGTCTGAAGAAGGGTTTTGGCCCGAAACATTGCCTATTTCCTTCGCTCCATAGATGCTGCCTCACCCGCTGAGTTTCTCCAGCATTTTTGTCTACCTTCAGGTTTGTTGGTTAATTGGCTTTGGTAAAAAAAATTAATTGTCCCTAGTGTGTGTAGGCTAGTGCTAGTGTACAGGCTCTGCTGACTGGATACCACATTCCCAGGATTGATTAATTCATTATTCATTAACCTATGAATAGCGTTTAACGGCACTGGGCCTGTACTCGCTGGAGTTTAGAAGAATGAGGGAGGACCTCATTGAAACATACGGAATAGCGAAAGGCTTGGAGAGAGTGGATGTGGAGAGGATGTTTCCACTAGTGGGAGAGTCTAGAACTAGAGGTCATAGCCACAGAATTAAAAGATGTTCTTTTAGGAAGGAGATGAGGAGAATTTTTTTTAGTCAGAGGGTGGTGAATCTGTGGAATTCTTTGCCACAGAAGGTTGTGGTGGATATTTTTAAGGCAGAGATAGATAGATTCTTGTTTTGTATGTGTGTGAGGGGTTATGGGGAGAAGGCAGGAGGATGGGTTAGGAGGGAGAGATAGATCAGCCATGATTGAATGGCGTAGTAGACTTGATGGGCCAAATGGCCTAATTACACTCCTATTCCTTATGACCTTAAAAGCTTTTCACTGTACATGTGACAATATACTAATCTAACTTGGAAACTTGGTGGGCTCCTTCGGAATGTGCTCTTTGGAATTTCCGAGATAGAGAGGACACAAGGAACGCTGGATGCTGGAACTTGAGCGAAACACAAGCTCCCCTCTCCCTATCTGACACCATTTTCGTCTCCTTGCCATTTCTAGCCTTGTCACTTAATCCACCCATCTGTCAATTAAACTGCTCTCACCTGTGTGTAGGAATGAACTGCAGATGCTGGATTGCACTGAAGATAGACGCAAAATGCTGGAGTAACTCAGTGAGTCTGGCAACATCTCTGGAGAGAAGGAATAGGTGAAGTTTCTGGTCGAGACCTTCTTCTGAAGAAATGTCACCTATTCCTTTTCACCCCGAAACGTCATCTATTCCGTTTCTCCAGACATTCTGCCTGACCGGCTGAGTTACTCCAGCATTTTGTGTCTATCCTCCTCTGCTGTATCCACCGATCACCTACCATGGGCTTTGTCCCTTCCCCAGATAGTCACAAAATGCTGGAGTAACTCAGAGGGACAGGCAGCAACTCTGGGGGGGAAGGAATGGGTGTCGTTTTGGGTCGAGACCCTTCTTCCGACTGAAAGTCACGGGAAAGGGGAACGAGAGATATTGACGATGATGGAGAGAGATATGGAACAAATGAATGAAAGATATGCAAAAACGTAACGATGATAAAGGAAACAGGTCATTGTTAGATGAAGCTAAGTGAGAATGAAACGCTGGTGTGATTTGGATGGGGGAGGGGATGGAGATAGAGGGAATACAGGGGTTACTTGAGGTTAGAGAAATCAATATTCATACTGCTGAATTGTAAACTGTCCAAGTGAAATATGACATGCTGTTCCTCAAATTCCTGTTTGGCCTCACTCTGACAATGGAAGAGGCCTAGGACAGAAAGGCCAGTGTGGGAATGGGAAGGGAAATTAAAGTGTTTAGCAACCGGGAGATCAGGCCGGTCCCACCTCCACGTCACTTTCCCACCTTTCCTCCTCCTACTGCAATCCGTCTGAAGCAGCGACCTGATCCAAAACGTCCTTTCCCTCCACAGATGCTGCCTGACCCGCTGAGTACTTCCAGCACTTTGTGTTTTGTCCAAGAAAGACTGGATCATTTTAGATTCAGATTCAGATTCAGATTCAGATTCAATTTTAATTGTCATTGTCAGTGTACAGTACAGAGACAACGAAATGCATTTAGTATCTCCCTTGAAGAGCGACATAGCAAACGATTTGAATAAATAATAATGTGTCCGGGGGGGGGGGGGGGGGGGTTATCATCACAGTTCGTTGTTAGATTAAGTGGCAGCCGTTATGGAAAAAGCATTTCTTTACCTGCTGGTTCGGCATAATCCAAAAGCCCCCGGATTAGAGCTTAAACAGTCCATGGGGAGTGTCTCATTAATCAATAGTTGGTTTGAATCAATCAACCGGCTTCTCGTTGAGAAGTACTAAATACCGAAGTGTTTTTTTTTTCTGGGTTTATGCTGCATTTTCAAACATTAAAAGTTCTTAGATTAAAACCGTTATGAAAGCATTCTAGATTGGGGGTGAGGATATCTGAAATGGGGACGTAGAGCTAAAATGAGGGGAGTACTCAAAAAAGTTGGTGAAGAATAGGTGAATACAGCGTGTTTTGGGCATTTAGCAACATTAAAAGGAGTTTGATTAGGAAATGAGGCAAAGCATGGGGACGTTTCGGTACCGAAAAAGTTGCCTAAACTCCGGGTGCGCTCCATAGATGGAGCGAAGCAAATAGGCCGAGTTTCTCCAGCTTTTTTGTGCACCTTCGATTTTCCAGCATCTGCAGTTCCTTCTTAAACAAAGGGACGTAATCTTAGTTTAGTTTGATTCAGAGACACAATGTGGAAACACATCCTTAGGCCCACCGGCTCCACGCCGGCCATTGATCGCCTGAACACTCGTTTCTATGTTATCCCACTTTTCCAACCACTCCCTGCACATTGGGGGGCAATTCCCAGAGGCCAATTTACTTAACAAACCTTCACATCTTCCCGCGTCTTCGGGATGTGGGAGGAAACCGGAGCACTCGGCGGAAATCCGTGGTATTGCAGGGAGAACGTGCAAACTCCCAAGATGGCGCCCAACCCAGGGGACTGTTTGCGTGCTCGCCACACAAGCAGATCTACAAACTCATATTACAATCGCTCCACACTCTTAAACCTCTACTCCGACAGCAACATTTCTTATTCCCTTACCACTGTTTAAGAATAAGGGGTAAGCCATTTAGAACGGAGATGAGGAAACACATTTTCACACAGAGAGTTGCGAGTCTGTGGAATTCTCTGCCTCAGAGGGCAATGGAGGCCGGTTCTCTGGATACTTTCAAGAGAGAGTTAGATAGGGCTCTTAAAGATAGCGGAGAGAGAGCTAGATAGGGCCCTCTATGTTCAATACCATAAATGATAATGGCCAATGTACCGAAAGCCTTCTTGACCACCCTATCCACCTATGACACCACTTTCAGGGAAGTGTGTACCTTTACTCCTAGATTCCTCTGCCCGACAACAATTATAAGAGAATGATTCCAGGAATGAGTGGGTTAGCATACGTTGACAACAAAATAGAGAGAGTACAGAGGAGATTTACTAGAATGTTGCCTGGGTTTCCACAACTAAGTTACAGAGATAGGTTGAATAAGTTAGGTCTTTATTCTCTGGAGCGCAGAAGGTTAAGGGGGGACCTGATAGAGGTCTTTAAAATGATGAGAGGGATAGACAGAGTTGATGTGGGCAAGCTTTTCCCTTTGAGAATAGGGAAGATTCAAACAAGAGGACATGACTTCAGAATTAAGGGACAGAAGTTTAGGGGTAATATGAGGGGGAACTTCTTTACTCAGAGAGTGGTAGCGGTGTGGAATGAGCTTCCAGTGGAAGTGGTGGAGGCAGGTTCATTGGTATCATTTAAAAATAAATTGGATAGGCATATGGATGAGAAGGGAATGGAGGGTTATGGTATGAGTGCAGGCAGGTGGACTAAGGGGGAAAAAAAAGTTGTTCGGCACGGACTTGTAGGGCCGAGATGGCCTGTTTCTGTGCTGTAATTGTTATATGGTTATATGGTTGAGCTTTTGACAGCACTTGGCCTCTACTAGCTGGAGTTTGGAAAGTTGAGGGGGGGAGACCTCATTGAAACTTACAGAATGATGAAAGGCTTAGATAGACTGGATGTGGAAAGGATGTTTCCACTGGTGGGAGAGTCAATTTGCTCATCGATTGGCACTGGGTACCGAAGACATGCAGAGACTTGTTTGGGATTAGTGTGTCACATAATCCAGCAGTGCCTCTGTACTGAGAGAACGGCTATAAGCCACATGCAAGCCTTGTTGTTACAACGTCGGAGGCAGCAATTCTTTGCATTTTAAAGTGATAATGATCCGGGCAGTGAATAATTTCCTATTTTAAGGACAACTTGCAGGCGTTTCTGGATTCCAGTTCCAGGAATGAGTGGGTTAGCATATGATGAGCACTTGACAGCACTGGGCCTCTACTCGCTGGAGTTTAGAAGGTTGAGGGGGAACTCATTGAAACTTACAGAATAATGAAAGGCATAAATAGAGTGGATGTGGAAAGGATGTTTCCACTGGTGGAAGAGTCTAGGACCAGAGGTCGTAGCCTCAGAATTAAAGGGCGCTCTTTTAGAAAGGAGGCGAGGAGGAACTTCTTTAGTCAGAGGGTAGGTAATCTGTGGAACTCATCGCCACAGAGGGCTGTGGAGGACAAGTAATTTTTACAGCAGAGATGGACAGATTCTTTATTAGAATGGGTGTCAAGCTTTACGGGGAGAAGGCAGGAAAATGGGATTGGGAGGCAGGGTTGGGTTTTCTCCGGGTGCTCCGGTTTCTTATTACCTCCCAAATACGTGCAGGTTTGTAGGTTAATTAGCTTCTGTAAATTGTCTCTCGTTTGTATGACCAAACTATTGTCTGGGTGATCATGGTCGGTGTGGACTCGGTGGGCCGAAGGGCCTATTTCCACGCTGTATCTCTAAACTAAACTAATCAATCAACTGTGACGATAAATCAATTTAAAATAACGTGGAACAAACTGAGAAAAACAATACATTCAAAAGCTGGTGGAGCTGCTGCCTCATGGCACCAGAGACCCGAGTTCTATCCTATCTTTAGGTGCTGTCTATATGGAGCTTTAGTTTAGTTTATTGTCACGTGTACCGAGGTACAGTAAAAAGTTTTTGTTGTGTGTCAACCAGTTAGCTGAAAGACTGTACTTGATTCCGCTCAATCCATTTACTGTGTATAGACACATGATAGACAGCGGAAAATAGATAATAGACAATAGGTGCAGCAGTAGGCCATTCGGTCCTTCGAGCCAGCACCGCCATTCAATGTGATCATGGCTGATCATCCCCAATCAGTACCCCGTTCCTGCCTTCTCCCCATATCCCCTGACTCAGCTATCTTTAAGAGTGCTATCTAGCTCTCTCTTGAAAATATCCAGAGAACTGAGGCAGAGAATTCCATAGACTCACAACTCTCTGTGTGAAAAAGTGTTTCCTCATCTCCGTTCTAAATGGCTTATCGCGTATTCTTGAACTGAGGCCCCTGGCTCTGGACTCCCCCAACATCGGGAACATGTTTCCTGCCTCTAGCGTGTCCAAACCCTTAATAATCTTATATGTTTCAAAAAGATTCCCTCTCATCCTTCTAAACTTCAGAGTATACAAGCCCAGCCGCTCCACTCTCTCAGCATATGGCGTAACTGACAAGGATTAAACAGTTGAAGCTTGCAGGGATCCTGCAGAAAACCAGTGAGTTGCCAACTCATAATCATTCCAACGCCCACTGTGTACACACTCGCACAGACAAGCACCCGTAATCAGGATCAAGCCCGGGTCTCTGGTGGGGTAAGGCAATAGCTCTTCCACTGCGCCACTGTGCAGCCCTAGACTGCTCTCCGGTTGTTGGTAGGATGGTTCAGTTGCCTGATAACATCTGGGTTGGGAGAGTGCCGTTGGGATTATACATGTGCAAGCCGTGGCTTTAACATGGCCATATCCTTGATAAACTCTGTTGCCCTATGGAACGTCTTCTAAAGTAGCACTTGCCGGGACAGGCAGCATCTCTGGCGGGAAGGAATGGGTGACGTTTCGGGTCGAGACCCTTCTTCAGACTGACGGTCGGTCTGAAGAAGGGTCTCGACCAGAAACGTCACCCATTCCTTCTCTCCAGAGATGCCGCCTGTCCCACTGAGCCACTCCAGTATTTAGTGTCTATCTTCGGTCTGAACCAGCATCTGTGGTACCTTCGCACACACTAATTCCAAGAGCTCACCCGAGTTTTAAAAAAATCAAACTCGTGGTAAGCATGGAGAATGAACGTAGCGGGTACGTCGGAGCTCGGGGACGTCTCTTAGCGCTAACGGCAGGTACTCAGGAAGACTCGCTAACGGCAGGCAAGCACGGGAAGACTGGTGAAGATTTTTCAACAAGATGAAAAATGTCCACGAGAGCCCCGAGTACCGACGAGCGGCCATTACGCCGTAAATCTCTGAGTTCGAATCCGGGCAAACTCTGGCGAGCTCTTGGAATGAACTCGTACTGTGGGACAGGGGTTTTACTCTTCTGCCACTGGTTCCCTCCGTCATTCCCCGCACTCCTTGTTACTCCTGGCGCACGAGAGTGATTGATTTCTAGAATGAAAGGACTCATTGACACAGCGACGACTCGCAAATACATTTGCAGTGGTCAAACCCCATTAGACTGACTGTAAAGAGCCAATCCAAAGCATCAATCGGCTTCATTGTTAAGGAGAGCCGGTGCCTCTGCCAAGAAATTGGGGAAAGTTTCTCCTAATGAGAGAACAAGAGAGTTTGAATGATCTTTTTTGGGCTCAGCGCCCGGAGCCGTCCCTCCGACGATACACAACTGTTCCAAGTGTTTTTGTGTGTCTCACCTCTCCTTTTCTTCCTCTTCTTCCATCTCTGTCTCGCAAGAGGCGGTGGGGGGGGAGGAAGAGGAGAGGAGCAAAAAAACCCATCAACGACCTAAAGATCCCCTGTAATGAGTCCGTGGAGGTTACAACAGATCTCGACAAACGTGACCTTCCACACTGCCCGGTCGTCGGCAGGAGAATGAACAGCCGTCCCTCTGTTTGTGGGCCTGTCTATTGGCTCCAGAAACACGCAGCGTCTCATTAACGACCATTAACTGGAATCTCATGAAAGGCCTTTTTGACAGGATGGCCCTTGCCGATTGTTTCTATCTTCTAGAGTGAGCAGGGGGTTTTCCCACAGACCTCGTGCAGCGGATTAAGAGCCTTTTAATCACCGACCAAGGCCAACAGCGACACACAGAACCACTTGTGGCCACTGACATAACGGGGCGGCACGGTGGCGATCGGCGGTGGTAGAGAGGGGCAATTAGCCTTCAAACCCGCCCGTCTTTGGGAGGTGAAGGGATATTGAGGCCATTCGGTACATGGCGACATCATCTTAGTTTAGTTTAATTTAGACTCGAGGTTCAGCATGGAAACAGGCCCTTCGGCCCACCGAGTCCACGTTGACCATCGATCACCCATTCACACAGTGGCACAGAAAGACTGGATAGACTTGGTTTATACTCTCTAGAATTTAGAAGATTGAGAGGGGATCTTATAGAAACTTACAAAATTCTTAAGGGGTTGGACAGGCTAGATGCAGGAAGATTGTTCCCGATGTTAGGGAAGTCCAGGACAAGGGGTCACAGCTTAAGGATAAAGGGGAAATCTTTTAAAACCGAGATGAGAAGAACTTTTTTCACACAGAGAGTGGTGAATCTATGGAACTCTCTGCCACAGAGGGTAGTTGAGGCCAGTTCATTGGCTATATTTAAGAGGGATTTGGATGTGGCCCTTGTGGCTAAGGGGATCAGGGGGTATGGAGAGAAGGCAGGTACGGGATACTGAGTTGGATGATCAGCCATGATCATATTGAATGGCGGTGCAGGCTCGAAGGGCCGAATGGCCTACTCCTGCACCTAATTTCTATGTTTCTATGTTTCTAGAGCTGCTGCCTCACAGCACACCTCCAACCTGACCACGGGTGCTGTCTGTACGGAGTTTGTACGTTCCCTCCCTGTGACTTCGTGGGACTGTCATATCTTGATAAAATGGAGCGACTGGGCTTGTATACACTGGAATTTAGGATGAGAGGGGATCTTATTGAAACATATAAGATTATTGAGTGATTGAACACGCTAGAGGCAGGAAACATGTTTCCGATGTTGGGGAGTCCAGAACCAGGGGCCACAGTTTAAGAACAAGGGGTGGGCCATTTAGAACGGAGATGAGGAAACACTTTTTCATCCAGAGAGTTGTGAATCTGTGGAATTCTCTGCATCAGAAGGCAGTGGAGGTCAATTCACTGGATGCATTCAAGAGAGAGTTAGATAGAGCTCTTAAAGATAGGGTTTATGGTGGTGAGGAACGGGGTACTGAATGGGATGATCAGCCATGATCTCAGTGAATGGCGGTGCTGGCTCGAAGGGCCGAATGGCCTCCTCCTGCACCCATTGTCTATTGCCTATTGTCTCCGGGTGCTCCGGTTTCCTCCCTCATCCCAAAGACGTGTAGATTTGTGGATTAATTGGCTATAAATTGTCCCTAGTGTGTAGGATAGAACTAGTGTACAGGGACTCGGTGGGCTGAAGGGCCCGTTTCTACACTGTATCTCTAATCTCAACTAAACTAACTCAAAATAAATTGGCACCTCCTCTATCCTTATCTCACACCTTTTGTTCTTGCATCTCTGGCCTTTGTCCAACTGTTAGCCTGGTTGAACCTCACCTATCTATATCCACCTATAATCCCCTATAATCCTATAATCACTTTCCCTGGCTTATACTGCTTTCCCCAGATTTATACCCCCCCGCCACCCCCCCCCCCCCTCTCCATTCCTCCCCCACCCCTCCCCTCCAAACCCCGCCCACCACAATCAGACTGGAAACTCCACCTATCCATGTTCTCTGGACAATGCTGCCTGATCTGCTGAGGTACTCCAGCACTTTGTGTCTTTTTATGAACCAGCATCTGCATCTCCTCTTGCTTCTCTTTAAAACCCTTTAATATAGGGCGGCATGCTGACACAACTGTAGAGTTGCGGCCTTACGGAGACCCGGGTTCAATCCTGACAACGGGTGATTTCTGTACGGAGTTTGTACGTTCCTCTCAGTGACTGGGTGAGTTTTCTCCGGGTGCTCCGGTTTCCTCCCACATCCTAAAGACGTGCAGGTTTGCAGCTTAATTGGCTTCTGTAAATTGTCCCCCGGTGTGTCGGATAGAACTAGTGTGATCGGGTGAGGCGCGGACTCGGTGGGCCGAAGGGCCTGTTTCCACTCTGTATCTCTAAACTAATCTAAACTAAACTAAGCTAAGCTAAACTAAACTGAAAGCTAACCTGCTGCAAGTAAGAATTTCAGTGTTCCCTTTCAGGACATACGACAATAAAACACTCTTGAATGTTGACAATGTGGCTCATGGCTGATTGCATGTGTTCCTGTGTAGCAATTTAATTGTCCCATCTTTAAACGAACATGGATTTAAAATACCATGCCTTTTTCTTAGATTCTTACAGCGTGGAAACGGGCCCCTCGGCCCAACTTGACCACACCAACCAACATGTCCTATCTGCACTAGTCCCACCTACCTGCATTTGCCCCATATCCCTCTAAACTTGTCCTATCCCTGTGCCTGCCCGAACGTACTCCGGGCAAAAGACCCAATGTATCCCTCCATGCTTTTGTACACCTCTACAAGATCAAAATTGGTGCAGCACAGAAGTAGCACCCAAGTGCCTTTTAGACAATAGACAATAGGTGCAGGAGTAGACCATTCGAGCCAGCAGATAGATAGATCCTTTATTGTCATTCAGACCTTACGGTCTGAACGAAACTATGTTGCCTGCAGTCATAGAAAGAATCAATAATAACAAAACATACAATAAACACCAATTAAACATCCACCACAGTGAGTTCACCAAGCACATCCTCACTGTGATGGAGGCAAAGTCTTAGTTTCCATCTCTTCCCTCCTTGTTCTCCCTCTGCGCTGAGGCGGTCGATCCAGGCCGGAGATGCCGCTCTCCAGTCCAGCGGACCTCCGTGGTGATGTCGCCGCTGCCGATAGCCGGAACGCCATCCCCGCTCCGAGACGGCCCGCCACAGTATCAGCTCCGGGCCGCCGCCCCAGCTCCAGGTCGATGCCCCAGCTCCAGGTCGCCGCCCCAGCTCCAGATCCTGCAGTCTCCGCACCGGGCCGCTGCCCCAGCTCCAGGCCGATGCCCCAGCTCCAGGTCGCTGCCCCAGCTCCAGGCCGCCGCGCCAGCTTCTGGTCCCGCAGTCGCAGTCTGAACGAAACTATCACACACACACACACACACAGCACCGCCATTCAATGTGATCATGGCTGATCATCCCCAATCAGTACCCCGTTCCTGCCTTCTCCCCATATCCCCTGACTCCGCTAGTTTTAAGAGCCCTATCTAGCTCTCTCTTGAAAGCATCCAGAGGACCCACCTCCACTGCCCTCTGAGGCAGAGAATTCCACAGACTGTTAAATGCTGTTATTGTACCTGCCTCAACTACTTCCTCCAGCAGCTCATTCCTCATACCCACCACCACCTGCGAGAAGAAGTCACCTCTCAGGTTCCTATTAAATCTTCCCCGTCCCCCCTCACCTTAAACCTATGTCCTCTGATTCACGATTCCCCTACTCTGGGCAAGAGACTCTGTGCATTTTCCCCGCTCTGTTCCCCTCACGACGTTGTACACATGGTTGAGTTAATGTCAAGTGAACCATAATCCATATTCTGTTCTGCATCGCAATTTATTCAAATATTCTTCATTTCCATGACGTGACTCTCGGCGAACTTTGAGAGTCTCCTCTCATTCCAGCAGATTTTGTGTGGGTGTCTTTTCTGTTCCCAGGCATGTTAGTAATTCATGTGCAGCCTAGGCTCCATATTCCATCGTGAATAGCTCTCCTCTCGGCTGTCACTTCAGTGACACACTGAGGACTGTTGTGTTGGAGGTGTCCCCGAAGTTCAGCTGTGGTCGGTAGCTCTCAATGCCCCATTATGCTGCACCTCCAATATTTATTCCAGTAATTCATTCCAACGACTACAAAGGAATTAATTGGAGATGTTAAATTAAAACACAGAGTGCTGTAGTAACTCAGCGGGTCAGTTACATATCAGCTATACATCAACTAAGACCGATACGCGCGCACACACACACACACACACACACACACACACACACACACACACACACACACACACACACACACACACACACACACACACACACACACACACACACACACACACACACACACACACACACACACACACACACACACACACACACACACACACACACACACACACACACACACACACACAAGAAGAACAGCTTCCCAGCTGTTATCAGGCAACTGAATCATCCTACCACAACCAGAGAGCTATGCTGAACAACTATCTACCTCTTTGATGACCCTCGGACTATCCTTGATCGGACTTTGCTGGCTTTACCTAGCACTAAACGTTATTCCCTGATCATGTATCTATACACTGTAAATGGATCGATTGTAATCAAGTATTGTCTTTCCGCTGACTGGTTAGCACGCAGCAAAAGCTTTTCGCTGTACCTCGGTACACGTGACAATATACAAGACACAAATGCTGGAGTAACTCAGCGGGACAGGCAGCATCTCTGGATAGAAGGAATGGGCGACGTTTCGGATCAAGAATCTTTTTCAGCATTCAGTAAACCATCCAGAAAACCAGCATCTGCACTTCCTTCCTGCGTGCATCAACTATGCTCCGGTTTTCTACCACACCCCAAAGATGTACAGGTTTGTAGGTTAATTGGTTTGGTAAAATTGTAAATTGGCCCTAGTGGGTGTAGGATAGTGGTAGTGTGCGGGGATCGCTGGTCGGCGCGGGCTGTGTCTATAAACTAAACGAAATGAAACCATATTGATTTATTTCTATATTTTATATATATATATATGTACACTGATTTTTTTTGGTTCTTTATTATGGGTTTTACATATTCTGCTGCGCTGCTGCAAGTAAGGACTTCAATATCCCGTTTTGGGACATATCACAATAAACACTCTTGACTATTGACTCTTGAAAACAAAATGGAGCGAAACAAATCGAAATCTTTAGTTCAACCAAAGACAGTCGAACGATGTTTCATGTTTCTGAGGTTGCTGATTGCTACGTTATTCGTCAACCTGGTGGTCATGGTTTTCAGTCTCTTGTACCTTCTTCTTTCTTCAATAACGTTTAGGTTAGTTTTGTTTGGAGATGCAATGCGTAAACAGGCCCTTCGGCCCACTGTGTCCGTGGCGACCAGCGATCCCCACACTTTAACACTAATCTACACACACTAGGGACAATTTACAATTATACCACGCCAATTAACCTACAAACCTGTACATCTTTGGGTTGTGGGAGTGTACATATGCTCCTAAAGCTTACCCCCCTTGGTCTAGTTCAGTAGAACACTAAGTCAAGCACTGGACCAACTAAACTTTATTTTTGAACGAACAACGAATCCCCTATACGATACCTAAACCAGCGCAGGTTCGATTCTTGTCTCCGCCTGGTCAAGCCCTTCAGTCTCGTGCAAGCAGACACATCCAAAAGGTCACGCAGTTCCAAGTGCCCTTCCCGAAAAGTCGACTATGATCCAAGTGGGGGCTACTTTTTATAGGTCAACGAACCATGAGGGGCCGAACTATATAGGGGTGGCTCCCCTTACATCACACATATCGATTACATTAAAGTATTATTGACAGTCCCCCAACCCAATTACAAAGAGTCCCAATACAATGTTTCTCCAGAAGCTTCTGGAAGGAAGTCAGCTAACTGAATAATGCAACATTTACCCTGGCAGTACAAACAATTCAGCCAGGGCTTCACACTTCAGCCAATCATCAAACAGCAGGATAACTGTCCTGCAACATTATTAACATTATTTACAATCCCTTTGCAGCAATCCAATCAAACCAAATGCACCTACAACAGAGTTTCTCCTCATTTTATCAATTGGGAGGACATCTGGACCTCACCTTATCTGATGTATTGATCTGGGTCCTAGACTTCTTGGCACCAGCTTGCAACTTGAGGCTTCTTACAGAAAAAGGCTAACAGGCCTTGTAGATGCATAAATCCTTTGCTTTATGTTAGCTCTGTTTTGGCCAGGATTTACAGGAGAAAACCAAACATATAAGATTATTAAGGATTTGGATAAGCTAGAGACAGGAAACATTCCCGATGTTGGGGTAGTCCAGAGGCAGGGGGCACACATTAAGAATAAGGGGTAAGCCATTTAGAACGGAGATGAGGAAATACTTTTTCACACAGAGAGTTGTGAGTGTGGAATTCTCTGCCTCAGAGGCCAGTGGAGGCCGGTTCTCTGGATGCTTTCAAGAGAGAGTTAGATAGAGCTCTTAAAGATAGCGGAGTCAAGGGATATGTGGAGAAAGCAGGTACGGGGTACTGATTGTGGAGAAAGCAGGTGCTGGCTCCTGCACATATTGTCCATTGTCTATGTAAAGATGCAGATACACACACAATGCTGGAGTAACTCAGCAGGACAGGCAGCATCTCTGGAGAGAAGGTATGGGTGACGTTTCGGGGTAAGACCCTTCTTCAGACTGATGTCAGGGGAGTGGGCAGGACAGAGATAGAATGTAGTCGGAGACTGGTGAGAGAACTGGAAAGGGAGAGGAGATGGAGAGAGAGGGAAAGCAAGGGCTATTTGAAGTTAGAGAAGTCAATGTTCATACCGCTGGGGTGTAAGCTACCCAAGTGAAATATGAGGTGATGTTTCCGCAGTTTGCGCTGGGCCTCACTCTGACAATGGAGGAGGCCCAGGACAGAAAGGTCAGATTGGGAATGGGAGGGGGAGTTAAAATGCTGAGCAACCGGGAGATCAGGTAGGCTAAGCCGGACTGCGCTTGGACTCGCCGATGTACAGGAGTTGACACCTGGAACAGCGGATACAGAAGATGAGGTTGGAGGAGGTGAATGTGAACCTCTGCCTCACCTGAAAAGACTGTTGGAGTCCTTGGATGGAGTCGAGGAGGGGGAGGAGGGGCTAAAGGGACAGATGTTGCATCTCTGCGGAGGCTGGGGAAAGTACCTGCGGAGGAGGGGGTGGTTTGGGTGGGAAGGGATGAGTTGATCAGGGAGTTGCAGAGGGAACGGTCTCTGCAGAAAGCAGAAAGGGGTGGAGATGGGAAGATGTGGCCAGTGGTGCGATCCCGTTGGAGGGGGGTGAAAATGTTGGAGGATTATAAGCTGCATGTGACGGCTGTGGGGTGGAAGGTGAGGACAAGGAGGACTCGGTCCTTGTTACGAATAGGGGGAGGGGGTGCAAGAGCGGTGCTGCTGGATATCGAGGAGACGCTAGTGAGAACCTCATCTATAATGGAAGAGGGGAACCCCCGTTTTTCTAAAGAATGAGAACATCTCTGATGAAAGGTTTTCTTCATCGGAGAGGGTTTATTTTTGATAGGCAGATGGTTGGACAATGACCCTAGATGAGAAGATAGCAGGTGTGTCCAGTTCTGGGCACTGTGTTACAGGAAAGATGTTGTCAAGCTGGATAAGGTACAGAGAAGATTTACGAGGATGTTGCCAGGACTAGAGGGTCTGAGCTATAGGGACAAGTTGAGTAGGGTGGGATTCATTGGAGAGCAGGAATTTGAGGGGTGATCTTATAGTCCACCGAGTCCGCGCCAACCACCGATCACCAATACACAAGCTCTGTCCTACACACCAGGGACAATTTACAGAAGCCAATTTAAGGGCCTGTCCCACTTACGCGACCTTGGCTCACAAATTACGCGACCTCGTGGTCGCTTGAGGCCTATGGGCACCGTATGGCCGCGTGGGGCCGGTCCTACTTTGAAGCGCGGAGGGGTATGGAGTTGCGCGGGGCTGGTCCCGACATTGCGCGGGGCTCCGAAATTCCTGCAGTGACCGAAATCTTCGCGCACCAAAGGCCAGTCGGCCTGCGTACGCACGCAGGCGCATTGCAGTCTTGTCGTCATAGGCAGCGTCTTGACGCGTACGCAGCGTCTTGATGACGTATGCCTAGCGCGTGGCGTTGCGTGTTGACATAACCGCACGACGCCGTGTGACGCCCAAATTCAGTTGGCCCGCCTCCTGCCCAGCTGATTTGTAAGCATGACGCAAATGATGTCACGCGCGAACCTCGTGCGACCTCCGCTTCCGGTTGCTCGTGCCAAACGCACGCAATCGCATGCAAGTGGGACAGGCTCATAACCTACTAACCTGCAGCTCTTTGGAGTGTGGGAGGAAACCAGAGAAAATCCATGCGGTCACAGGGAGAACGTGCAAACTCCGCACAGACAGTTCCCGTAGTTATGATTGAACCCGGGGCTCTGGCGCTGGAAGGCGGCAACTCTACCGCTGCACCACCATGCCGCCTCCAATCGACAGGCAAGGGTTATGATTGGGACCTTTCTTCAGAGATCCATACTTTTATATTCAGCTACTTAATGGTGTGTGAAATGCCATGACTATTTGCTAATTGAAAACCTATTACGTCAATATGCGGCAGTGAACTGTGGAGACTCATAATGAATCCAGCATTTATGTTTGCGTAAGCATAATGTTTTCAGTAGCAAGAGTATGCAAAGGGAATTTGGAGAGCAGCGAAAGAACACAGAATTAAGATGACATTTCATGAATTCAGAAGTTTTCGATGTTCTTCACAATGAACAGAGCTTGCGATGTTATTAGAAACAAGGAACTGCAGATGCTGGTTTACAAACGAGGACACAAAGTGCTGGAGTAACTCAGCGAGTCAGGCAGCATCTCTGGCAAACATGGATAGGCAACGTTTCGGGTAGAGACCCTGCTTCAGACTATCAAGGATAGGTGATGTTTCAGGTCAGGACCCTTCTTCAGACTAAGTGATGTTTTGGGTCGGGAAGAAGGGTCAACAAAGTTCAGTCTGAAGAAAAGTCCCGACCCGAAACGTCACCGATCTATTTCCTCCAAAGATTCAGCCTGACCTGATGAGTTACTCCAGCACTTTGTGTTTATCTTTGGAATAAACCGCATCTGCAGTTCCTTCTTATTGCATAGACACAATATTTTGTAGTCATTGCATAGTTAGACAATAGACAATAGGTGCAGGAGTAGGCCATTTGGCCCTTCGAGCCAGCACTGCCATTCAATGTGATTATGGCTGATCATCCCCAATTAGCACCCCGTTCCTGCCTTCTCCCCATATCCCCTGACTCCGCAATCTTTAAGAACCCTATCTAGCTCTCGCTTGAAAGCATCCAGAGAACAGGCCTCCACCGCCCTCTGAGGCAGAGAATTCCACTGATTCACAACTCTCTGTGAGAAATTAGAAAATCATCTTCTAATTAAATTGAGAACTTATTGAGGTTATTATTTTAATTTAGCTTAGTTCAGAGATACGGTGCGTAAAAAGGCCCTTCGACCCACAGAGCCCGTGCCAACTAGCACTATCCTACACACTAGGGACAATTTACAATCTTTACTGAAGTCAATTAACGAGTCAAGTCAAGTCAAGTTTATTTGTCACATACACAGACGAGATGTGCAGTGAAATGAAAGTGGCAATGCTCGCGGACTTTTGCGCAAAAGACAAACAACCAACCAACCAAACAAATTATAAACACATTCATAACACACATATTCTTTTACATAATAAATAATGGAAGAAAAATGTTCAGTAGAGTTAGTCCCTGGTGAGATAGGCGTTTACAGTCCGAATGGCCTCTGGGAAGAAACTCCTTCTCAAACCTGTACGTCTTTGGAGTGTGGGAGGAAACCGGAGCACCCAGAGAAAACCCATGCAGTCACGGGGAGAATGTACAAACTCCATACAGACAGCACCCGTAGTCAGGATTGAACCTGGTTCTCTGGCGCTTTAAGGCAGCAACTCTACTGCTGCGCCACCGTGCCGCCCTTAAGTGGCTAAAAAGTGGCTAAGGAGCATAACACAAAAATGAGCATGGCATTTTCTTTTTCGATCTTTTGATTTACAATTTAGTTTAGTTTTGTTTATTGCCACGTGCACCGAGGTACAGTGAAAGATTTTGTTGTTGCGTGCTATCCAGTCATCGGAAGGACTATATATGATTACATGACTATTATGTGACTCCCAATCACTATGCTTATTTCGATGTTTAAAAAAAACGCAATTAAGGGCAATCACGGTGGTGCAGCGGTAGAGTTGCTGCCTCACACCGCTTACGGCGCCAGAGACCCGGGTTGGATCCCGACCACGGGTGCTGTCTTTACGGAGTTTGTACGTTCTCCCCGTGAATTGCGAGGGTTTTCTCCAAGATCTTCGGTTTCCTCCAACACTCCAAAGATTTACAGGTATGTAGATAAAGTGGCTTGGTATAAGTGTAAACTGTCCCTAGTGTGTGTGTAGGGTAGTGTTAATGTGCGGGGATCACTGGTCAGTGCGGACCCGGTGGGCCGAAGGGCCTGTTTCCGTGCTGTAAAGCTAAAACTAAAAAACTAAAACAATGGCCCTTGGGTTCGTCTCCTGCTCTGTTTTGCCAACCGAACCCAGGCACAGGACCCTGCGATTTAGTTAGTTTCAATACAGTTAATTTTATTGTCACGTATACCGAGGTACAGTGAAAAGCTTTTGTTGGGTTTTGTTCTGTGGATGGTAATAACGAGGAACCGCGTGGTAATAACATGGATGCTGGTTTTTGCACCAAAGAAAGACACAAAGTGCTGGAGTAACTCAGCGAGTCAGGCGACATCTAATGTGAGGAAGGACATTCTTGCCATAGAGGGAGTACAGAGAAGGTTCACCAGACTGATTCCTGGGATGTCAGGACTTTCATATGAAGAAAGACTGGATAGACTCGGCTTGTACTCACTAGAATTTAGAAGATTGAGGGGGGATCTTATAGAAACTTACAAAATTCTTAAGGGGTTGGACAGGCTAGATGCAGGAAGATTGTTCCCGATGTTGGGGAAGTCCAGAACAAGGGGTCACAGTTTAAGGATAAAGGGGAAATCTTTTAGGACTGAGATGAGAAAAACATTTTTTACACAGAGAGTGGTGAATCTCTGGAATTCCACAGAAGGTAGTTGAGGCCAGTTCATTGGCTACATTTAAGATGTGGCCCTTGTGGCTAAAGGGGTCAGGGGGTATGAAGAGAAAGCAGGTACAGGATACTGAGTTGGATGATCAGCCATGATCATATTGAATGGCGGTGCAGGCTCGAAGGGCCGAATGGCCTACTCCTGCACCTAATTTCTCTGTTTCTCTGTTTCTATGTTTCTATCTGTGGAGGACATGGATAGGCGACGTTTCACTAGTTTCACTAGTTTCATTAGTTTCACTCACCCACCTTTCCACGCTAACACTAAAAGTAAACAAAAAAAGTCATCTGAAACTGCAAAGTCTGTTCCACGATCAGCAAATCGGACATCTCGAGTGCAATCTAACACACTGAAGAAGGGTCTCGACCCTAGACGTCACCCATTCCTTCTCTCCAGAGATGCTGCCTGTCCCGCTGAGTTACTCCAGCTTTTTGTGTCTATCTACAGTGTACCAGCTCTGACATGTTCAAAGGGACATTCGATTCCATATTCGCAACATATTTACAGCCGCATTAGAAAACGATGAAGGTTGAGATATCAGCACCAGGGATCCCACAGCAGAAACGGTGGATCCCAGCCGCGCTGAATTTGCACAGATGCGACCTCTGGGGCAGCTGGCAGCCGGCCCCCTTTCTGGAAGGTTCTGAAGCAGTAACGGCAAAAGACAAAAATAAAGTCGGGACTTCATGGAATTAAATGACTCCTTCTGGAGTGACATGGATTACAAGCCTCGTGTGGGAAGCCTGAGAGCCATTAACATGTGGGTGGAAGTGACTTCATCAGTAAAGACTGCTGAGAAAGAGAGAGAGAGAGCGTGCATGTTGCCCTTGCCAATTGATGTATATGACGCAGGCAATTCTCGAAAAATGGTACCAAAGAATAAAGTCGTGGAGATGAAAATTAAAAATGGTCTTTTCTAGCGCTGGTCCACTCTAATGTCGATCACAGCAACAGCATAACACCTTGTGGGGTGGGAGGGGTGTCATTTATTGTTCCACGAGCCGCTGCTGCTTTAAACACCTGACCATTCCCCCCTTTCGCCACGGCCCACACATACAAAGTCAAAGAAATGACCCTTGTTAAACCGTTGAGACAACATCTGCCGAAACAAAGAACGGCAGATGCTGGCTTATACACAGGAGGATTGATGGGGTCTTCAGGAGTCGCTGCCTCAAACAGGCAGCCGGCATCATCAGAGACCCACACCACCCTGGCCACGCACTCATTTCACTCCTGCCGTCGGCAATAAGGCATAAGTGCCTGAAAACTGTAACGTCCAGGTTTAGGAACAGCTTCTTCCCCACCGAGGTACAGCGAACAGCTTTTGTGACCTACTAACCAGTCAGCGGAAAGACAATAGACGTGATTACAATCAAACCACCCACAGTGTATGGATACAGAGTTGACGTGGATAAGCTTTTCCCATTGAGAGTAGGGAAGTTTCAAACAAGAGGACATGACTTGAGAATTAAGGGACAGATGTTTAGGGGTAACATTAGGGGGAACGTCCTATCCATGTAACTCGATAACTTTTACCTGATAATATTTCCTGACAACATAAAATGAATAACTGATATGTGTGTGTACGTGTGTGTGTGTATATATATATATATGTATCATGTATCTATACACTGTAAAAAGATCGAATGTAATCACGCTCAGAGAGGGGTAGCTGTGTGGAATGAGCTTCCAGTGGAAGTGGTGGAGGCAGGTTCAATTTTATCATTTAAAAATAAATTGGATAGGTATATGGACGGGAAGGGAATGGAGGGTTATGGTCTGAGTGCAGGTAGATGGGACTAGGGGAAAAAAAAAACTTGAAGGGCCGAGATGGCCTGTTTCCGTGCTGTAATTGTTATATGGTTATAGTGTACGGATACGTAATAAAGGGAATGAAATACGTGATAAAGGGAATAACCTTCAGTGCGATATAAAGCCAGTAAAGTCAGATAAAAAATACTCAGAGGGTTTCCAATGAGGTAGATAGTAGTTCAGGACTGCTCTCAAGTTGTTGATAGGTTGGTTCAGCTATAGTCATAGAGTGATACAGTGTGGAAACAGGCCCTTCAGCCCAACTTGCCCACACCGGCCAACATGTCCCAGCTACACTAATCCCGTCTGCCTGCGTTTGGTCAATATCCCTCCAAACCCGTCCTATCCATGTAACTCGATAACTGTTACCTGATAATATTCCTGACAACATAAAATGAATAACTGATATGCAAGTGTGTGTACGTGTGTGTGTGTGTGTGTATATATATATATATATATCATGTATCTATACACTGTAAAAGGATCGAATGTAATCACGTATTATCTTTCTGCTGACTGGGTTAGCACACAACAAAAGCTTTTCACTCTACCTCGGTACATGTGACAATAAACTAAGCAATAAAATAAATTTATAATTTGTAAGAAAGAACTGCAGATGGTTTAAATCGAAGGTAGACACAAAATGCTGGAGGAACTCAGCGGGTGAGGCAGCATCTCTGGAGAGAAGGAATGGGCGACATCTATGTCCCGCCCCCTCCCAACATCAGTCTGAAGAAGTGTCTCAGCCCTAAACGTCGCCCATTCCTTCTCTCCGGAAAATAAAATTGTAAAATATATATATTGAGGCAATTGAGGAAATTCAGAGTGTCTCCGAAGATCCTCCAGTGCTTCTACTCAGCGGCTGTGGAAAGCATCTTGTCTGGAAATATTACCATCTGGTTTGGGAATTGCTCTGCCCAGGACAAGAAGGCTCTGCAGAGAGTTGTGCGTTCGCTGAACGCACTATGGGAACTTCACTCGCCCCCCTGCAGGAACTATACATCAGGAGGTGCAACTCCAGAGCCAACAAAATCATGGGAGACCCCTTCCACCCCTGCAACGGACTGTTCCAGCTGCTACGGTCAGGCAAACGCCTCCGTTGCCATGCTGTGGGAATGGAGAGGTTGAGAAGGAGTTCCTTCCCAGAGGCCATTAGGCCTGTAAACTCCTATCTCACCAGGGACTAACTTTTACTGAATCACTCTACTGCTTTTTTTAAAATTGCTGTTTTTCCCCTTTTTTCTTCCGCCCACAATATTTAATATGTAAAATAATATGTGATTCTGTTCCATTCTGTTTGTAGTTTGTTTGGTTGTTTGTTTGTTTGTCTTTTTGCACAAAGTCCACGAGCATTGCCACTTTTCATTTCACTGCACATCTCGTATGTGTATGTAAGATTAAACTTGACTTGACTTGACTTGATATATATATATATATATATATGTATATATATAGTGCTGGAGTAATTCAGCGGGTCAGGCTGCATTTCTGGAGAACGTGGATGGGTGACGTTTCGGGCCGTGACCCTACTTCGGAGGCTTCTTCTGAAGAAACGTCCCGACCCGACCCGAAGCGTCGCCCATCCACGTTCTCCAGAGATCCCGCCTGACCCGCTGAGTTGCTCCAGCCCTCTGTGTCCTTTCGAGGCAACATCTGTTCTCAGTTAGAGTGCCGCAGTCGATGACAATCCTAAAGTCTCGCGCAACCCTTTTTGAAAAAAATTGTTACTGTGTTTTTTTGTTTGTCTGAAGGAACTTTGCAGTTCCAGCTAGCTTTAATTGTGTTTTTTTAATTTTAAATAGAAGGGATTGGGAAGGGGGAACTTCGGGAATGTGTAGAAACTCAGAGGGACAGAAGGAAGGTCAATGAGAAAGGGTGAGAGTGAGATCAGAGGGGAAGTGCTCGGAAAAGGAGAACGACCAAGCTAGTTCCCCTGAGATACGTTGCTATAAAAGTATCTAAACATACAGATTGAATGGAGCAAGGGGCCACATTGAAGGAGGAGGGAAGGGGGGGGTGGGGGTGGGGGGGGAAGTGGGGGGGAGGAGTGGACCAGGCCCATCACATGATTTAACAGGAAATATTATTGACATATTTACAGTCAAAATTGTAAATTACTATTTATGTAAGTCATAAGTTCAGAAGGGATAGATGCAGAATTAGGCCATTCTGCCCATCGAGTCTACTCCGCCACTCAATCATGGCTGATCTATCTCTCCCTCCTAGCCCCATTCTCCTGCCTTCTCCCCATTATCCCTGACACCCGTACTAATCAAGAATCGATCTATCTCTGCCTTAAAAATATATACCGACTTGGCCTCCACAGCCTTCTGTGGCAATGAGTTCCACAAATTCACCACCCTCTGACTAAAGAAAGTCCTCCTCATCTCCTTCGTAAAGGGACGTCCTTTAATTCTGAGGCTGTGGCCTCTGGTCCAAGACTCTCCCACTAGTGGAAATGTCCTGTCCACATCCACTCTATCCAGGCCTTTCACTATTCGGTAAATTTCAATGAGGTCCTCAACTTTCTAAACTCCAGGGAGTACAGGCCCAGTGCTGTCAAACGCTCATCATATGTTAACCCACTCATTCCTGGGATCATTCTCGTAAACCCTCTGCACGTTCTCCCTGTGTTTTCCAGAGTGGGTTTCCTCCGGGTGTCCTGGTTTCCTCCCGCAGCAGGGGAGTTTGTTTGTTTAAACGGCCTCTTTACAATTGCCCAGACTATGCAGGAAGTGGATGCAAATGTGGGATAACATGGAACTGGTGTGTACGGTTGATCGATGGTTGGCGTGGACTCGATGGGCCGAAGGGCCTGTTTCCATGCTGTATCTCTAAACTAAACTAAACTAAACTAAACTCGAAACTAAACTGAAGAAAGGTCTCGACCCGAAAGGTCACCCATTCCTTCTCTCCAGAGATGCCGCCTGTCCCGCTGAGTTACTCCAGCATTTTGGGTCTATCTTCAGTGTAAACCAGCAACTGCAAACAAAAATAGAAGTCAAATAAAGCAAGTTAATAGATTAGAAAGTGCCGGAGTATCTTAGTGGGTCAGGCAAATTCTCTTGAGGACATAGACAGAGAACGTTTCGGGTCGGGACCCTTTTTCAGACTCTAGTTTTCTACGCAAGATTCCAACATCTGCAGTTCCTTGTGTCTGCAAAGCAAATGACTGCGTTCCCATTAGCAAGGGCGAGACACTCAGCTCTAAATAAAAACCATCAAATGATTTTGGTGAGTCCTCTCCAAAGGCATTAAAAACCACAAGATGCATTTTCATATCATCCTGACTGGATGCCAGGCATATTCTTCGGTTTCCTGAAGCAACACTTGGAAAAAATAAACTTTTAAAGGGGCCACAGAACATTCTAGCAATCCCCTTGTGACACTATATTTTGTTGACTGAAAACGATCGTATACTAACGAGTCACCGAGTCATAGAGTGACACAGTGTGGAAACAGGCCCTTCGGCCCAACTTGCCCACGCCGGCCCAACATGTCCCAGCTACATTAGTCCCACCTGCCTGCGCCTGGTCCATATCCCTCCAAACTTGTCCTATCCATGTCCCTACCAACACAATGCCGGAGTAACTCAGCGGGTGCCGCAGCATCTCTGGAGAAAAGGAATGGGCGACGTTTCGGGTCGACACCCTTCTTCAGACTGATGTCAGGGGAGGGGGGCGGGACAAAGATAGAATGTAGGCAGAGACAGTAAGACTAATGGGACAACTGGGAAGGGGAAGCGGATGGGGAGAGAAAGCCCGGGCTATCTGAAGTTAGAGTCGTCAATGTTCATACCGCTGGGGTGTAAACTACCCAAGCTAAATATGAGGTGCTGTTCCTCCAATTTGCGCCGGGCCTCACTCTGACAGTGGAGGAGGCTCAGGCCAGACAGGTCAGATTGGGAAAGGGAGGGGGAGTTGAAGTGCTGAGCCACCGGGAGATCAGGTAGGTTAAGACGGACTGAGCGGAGGTGTTCAGCGAAACGATCGCCGAGCCTGCACTAGGTCTCACCGAAGTAGAGAAGTTAAGAACAAGACTCCCAACTGCACTTTATCCAACAAAATGTCTCCTATCCATGTACCTGTCTAACTTTTTCTTAAACGTTGGGACATTCCCTGCTTCAACTACCTCCTCTGGCAGCTTGTTCCATACACCCACCACCCTACCCTCTGTGTGAAAAAGTTACCCCTCAGGTTCCTATTAAATAATTTCCCCTTCACCTTGAACCTATGTCCCCTGGTCCTCGGTTCCCCTACTCTGGGCAAGAGATTCTGTGCATTTACCCGATCTATTCCTCTCATGATTTCCCTATCAGGTGCTCTGCAGAGTGCATCTGTCTGCACTCTGATCACATAGTAACAGTAACAGTGTCCGGGGGAATTCCGTGGCTGAGACCATCCATTCCTCCAAGATGAAGTAGAGGCACAGCCATGGGAGTAACGGAGGGACCTAAAAGGAAAAGATCTAAATATAAACCAATGATACAGAGATGCAGCCATCATCGCCCTCCTGCAGGCATTCCACGGGTCATAAGGTCACAAGTAATAGGAATAGAATTAGGCCATTCGGCCCGTCAAGTCTACTCCGCCATTCAATCATGGCTGATCTATCTAACCCCATTTTCCTGCCTTCTCCCCGAAACCTCTGACACCCGCACTAATCAAAAATCGATCTACCTCTGCCTTAAAATATATTCACTGACTTGGCCTCCACAGCTTTCAGTGGTGAAGAATTCCACAGATTCACCACCCTCTGACTAAAGAAATGTCTCCTCATCTCTATCCTAAACAAAACGTCCTCTAATTCTGAGGCTATGACCTCTAGTCCTAGACTCTCCCACTAGTGGAAACATTGTCTCCACTAGTGCACTCTATCCAAGCCTTTCACTATTATGTAGGTTCCAATGAGGTCCCCCCCCCCCTCATTCTGCTAAACTCCAGCGAGTACAGGCCCAGTGCCGACAAATGGTCATCGTAGGTTAACCTACTCATTCCTGGGATCATTCTTGTATACTTCCTCTTTGCCCTGTTCAGAGCCAGCACATATTTCGTCGGATACGAGGCCCAAAATTGCTAGTACAGGCAAATTGCCGAACACAGGCCCAGTGCCGACAAACTGGAGTTCCTCGTTTGTACCTATTCATTTTTGGCAATTGTCTCTCACCCCCTCTTCCAAAGGTGCTGAGGCATGCGGGGTATAATTCCACGAGTGTTTGCCTCCCTTGCGAGTATCAACAGCCTCTGCAGGGGTGGAAGATTGCAACCTTCACGTGGTCCGCCCTGTTTCGACGAATGCAATCAACCCGGCGTGCACAATCAAATAAGATCAAATAGAACAAGTTGTCCTACAACTTTAGGCTGTGCACGTCATACGCAAGAAAAAGAACAGCCTCTACAGTCATAGCGAGCTGCACAGTCGCCTATGAAATGTGCAGGAATTAACTGCAGATGCTGGTTTACACCGAAGACAAGCACAATGTGTTGGGGTAACTCGGCGGGACAGGCAGCATCTCTGGAGAGAAGGAATAGTTTTGTCTTTGTTTAGTTTAGCGATACAGTGCGGAAACAGGCCCTTCTACCAACACTATCCTACACGCACTGGGGATAATTGTTGCATTCACACAAAGCCAATTAACCTATAAACTTGTACGTCTTTGGAGTGTGGGAGGAAACCGAAGATCTAGGAGAAAACACACGCGGGTCACGGGGAGAACATACAGACTCCATACAGACAGCACCCGTGGTCAGGATTGAACCCGGGTCTCTGGCGCTGTAAGGCAGCAACTCTACCACAGCGCCACCGTGCCGCCTGTAAATGACATTCACCCATTCCTTCTCTCCAGAGATGCTGCCTGTCCCATCAAGTTGCTCCAGCATGTTGTGTCTAACTTCACAGTTACCTTTGATCATCCTTCCATCCACTTCAGTTTAGTTTATTGTCACGTGCACCGAGGTACAGTGAAAAGCTTTTGTTGCCTGCTAACCAGCCAGCGGAAAGACAAGACACGATTACAATCGAGCCATTCACAGTGTGTGGATACACGATAAGGGAATAACGTTTAGTGCAAGGTAAAGCCAGTAAAGTCCGATCAAAGCTAAACACAAAACGCTGGAGTAACTCAGCGAGTCTGACAGCACCTCTGGAGAACATAGATAGCTTGTGTTTCGGTCGGGGACCTTCGTCAGAATGAAAATGGATAGGTGATGTTTCCAGTTGTACCATTGTGTCTTTTCAAGGGGTCTGCCCAAGTCTGGTTTGCTGAACGGCACCAAGGGGATTAGTTCATCTTTAAAGCCTTTTTTAGACTCCACATTTTTAACAACTTTGGTTTGATTTTAGAGATACAACGTGGAAACAGGCCCTTCGGCCCGCAGAAAAGTCATCTATTCTAGTTCAGTCCGAAGAAGGGTTCTAACCCTGAACGTCATCTACCCATGTTCTCCAGAGATGCTGCCTGACCCGCTGAGTTATTCTCGCAGTTTGTGTCTTGTTTTGTAAACCAGCATCTGTAGTTCCTTGCTTGTACAGTGAAGAAACTTTGCTTTGCTTACAATTCAGTAAAATCCCAGTTTAACCTACTTTTCCGACCCACACACTTGTGTGATTGTGCCTTTATATGGTACATTTTTTACTGAACTGTGTGCAAATATTGAATTTTATAGTTCAACGACTAGGATGGGGGAGGGACAGAGAGAGAGAGAGAGGGGACGCAAGGGTTACTTGAAGTTAGAGAAATCAATATTCATCGTGCAGGGTTGTAAGCTGCCCAAGTGGGTTCTCAACTGGATAGTGGGTAAAAACCAATGCTGACTGATACCACAAAAATATACTGTTACCCGCTTTGATACTGCAACCCATGAAAGGATGACTATAGTTCACGGCATATTATTCGACAATGTATACAATAATATTATTCTCAGTAAAGTAATGTATTTCGGGCTCACTTGAAACCACAGCGAAACTTATGGAGCCAGGAGTCACATTTAGCAGGTGAGTAGAAAAAAAAATATGAAAGCGCTTTATTTAGTTTAGTTTAGAGATAAGTTCACACGTTCATAACTTATAGGAGCAGAATTAGGCCATTCGGCCCATCGTGTACTCTGCCATTCAATCATGGCTGATCTATCTCTCCCTCCTAACCCTTCTCCCCACAATCCCTGACACCCCTACTAATCAAGAATCTATCTATCTTTGCCTTAAAAATATCCACTGACTTGGCCTCCACAGCCTTCTGTGGCAAAGAATTACACAGATTCACCACCCGCTGACTCCAGAAATTCCTCCTCATCTCCTTTCTAAAAGAACATCCTTTTATTCTGAGGCTATGACCTCTAGTCCTGGATTCTCCCACTAGTGGACACACCCTCTCCACATCCGCTCTATCCAAGCCTTTCACTATTCCATATGTTTCAATGAGGTACCCCTTCATCCTTCTAAAGATACAGCGTGGAAACAGGCCCTTTGCGGCCCACCAAGTCCGCACCATCCAGCGATCACCTGAACCCGAGTTCTATATTATCCCAGTTTCACATCCTACACACAGGGGCCAATTTACAGAAGCCAATTAACCTACAAATCGCTGACATCCCTGCAAAATGGGAGGGAACCAGAGCACCTGGATGAAACCCACGCGGTCACAGAGAGAACGTGCAAACTCCTCACAGACAGCACCCGTAGCCAGGTCTCTAGTGCTGTGACGCAGCAACTCTACCGCTGAACCACCGTGCGCCCCTTTTTGTTTGTTTTATGTTTTTGTTTCGATGTTGTTTTGTAAAACCAATGTGCCGATTTCTGTTGTTTATTCATAAGGTGTGGCTTTAGTGTCAAGTCTTGTATTATTGTCCACATTCCAACTTGCTATAGTCCACCACCTCCCTCTGGAACCCGCACAGTCTAGGCTGGGAAATTTGTCCTTAAGCATCATAGTCACACAGCGTGGAAACAGGCCCCTCAGCCCAACTCGCCCACACCAGCCAATATGCCCCATCTACACTAGTCCCACCTGACTACATTTGGCCCATATCCTTCCAAACCTGTCCTATCCATGTACCTGTCTAATTGTTTCTTAAATGTGGTGATAGTCCCTGCCTCGCCTACCTCCTCTGGCAGCTTGTTCCATACACCCACCACCCTTTGTGTGAATAGGTTACCCCTCAGATTCCTATTAGATCTTTCCCCTTCACCTTAAACCTTTGTCCTCTGGTTCTCGATTTTCCTTACTCTGGGCAAGAGACTCTGTGCGTCTACCCGATTTATTCCTCTCATGATTTTATACACTTCTATAAGATCACCCCTCATCCTCTTGCACGCCAAGGAATGGAGTCCCAGCCTGCTCAACCTCTCCCTGTAACTCTGGCCCTCGAGAACTGGCAACATCCTCGTAAATCTTCTCTGTACCCTTTCCAGCTTGACAACATCTTTCCTAGAACATGTTGCCCAGAACCGAACACAATACTCTAAATGCGGTCTAAATTCCAACTTTAGTGTGGTTAAATAGGGAGTTCCAGCAACTTAAAACAAGAACAGCGAGAGAATGAGAATGTATTTCCAAGTCAGGAAGGTGAGTAATTTGAAGGGAACTTGGAGCTGCCACAACTCTGGTTCAGTGATAGAGGTCGTATGTTTGGCGGTGGCTGTTTACAGTCGAAACAAGGAACTGCAGATGCGGGAATCTTGGGTAGAACGCAACGTGCAGAAACAAGGAACTGCAGATGCTGATTTACACACACACAAAAAGACACAAAGTGCTGGAGTAACTCAGCGGGAAGGGCAGCATTATGGACAGGTCTTGATCGGGTCAGGACATGGACATGGACGTGTGATGTTTTGGGTCAGGATTAGTCCAATGTTATTAGAAATGTTAAGAGTCTTAACTTGGCCATAACTTGGCTCATTGTCCTGGTGGCGGGCGGCACTGGGTTTGCGTTTCGGGGGGGCTGGCGATGTTGTTGGTGTTTTAAGTTGACTTGAAAAGACACAACGTGCTGGTGTCACTGAGTGTGAGTCGGGTTTCACTCATTATCACCTTCCCCACAGCCAACAATGGACCATTGTGGACTCCACCTTTCCTTGAGCATCGTTGCTTTTTGCAAACATTTCATTCACTTGTTCCATGTACCCTCTGGCACATGGAATAAATGAATGAAATTACCAGTTGCGAGTTTGTACGTTCTCCCCGTGACCTGCGTGGGTTTTCTCCGGGTGCTCCGGGTTCCTCCCACGCTGCCAAAACGAACGTGTTTGTAGGTTAATTGGCCTCAGTGAAGATTGTAAATTGTCCCGAGTGTGTGTGGGATAGTGTTCGTGTGTGGGGGTGGACGGGTGATCGGCGTGGACACGGTGGGCTGAAGGGCCTGTTTCTGCGCTGTATCTCTAACCTAGCTCTAAACTAAAATGCAGATTTTTGTAAACCCATCTGGTCCGAAGAAATGGTCTGAATATGGAGTAAGAGTTCATTTCTATAACAGCAGTGGGGTCTATCTGGACAGGAAATTGTTAATCTTATCTTTTGTAGCAGTGCCCTATAAAAGTCTTTCTGTGGGCGGCAGGCGTTTAAATATAATGCTGATCTTTTGCATGTGGGTTAAGTGTCATAAGATAAAAGGGGTCAAAAGGAGACTAAAGATGTTGCTGTCTATATTTAATTTAAACTTAATTGCGTACAGTTTATGAGCTTATCTGGCGTACAGATGTGAAACTATGTTCTTCTATTTTTCCCAAATTACAAGAAACCTACAATTAATATTGATGTAATTCCAATAGGATCCTGGATATAACTAGCAACCAAAGGAGAATTCATGACATCAATGTTAATCACGATGGGAATAAATAGAGTGAATGTAACAGAATCTCTTCGTGAGGGGGAGGGGATTTAAGGAACAGAGGACATGGGTTTTCGCTCAGAGGGTGGTGGGTAAATGGAACGAGCTGCCAGAGGAGGTAATTGAGGCAGGGTTGGTTAGTTAGTTTAGTTCAGAGATACAGCTTGAAAACAGACCCTTCGGCCCAGCCATGTCCGCGCCGACCAGCGATCCCTGTACACAAGCACAATCCTACACACTCGGGATAATTTACAGTATTTACCGACGACAAAGTAACCTCAAGTCAAGTCAAGTCAAGAGAGTTTATTGTCATGTGTCTCCGATAGGACAATGAAATTCTTGCTTGACCTACAAACCCACGCGGGGCACGGGGAGAACGTACAAACACCGTACAGATAGCACCCGTAGCCGGGATCGAACCCGGGTCTCTGGCGCTGTGAGGCAGCAACTCTGCTGCTGCGCCACCGTGCCAGTACTATCAATGGAATATGGACAGGAATATGGACAGGAGAGAATGAGAGGGATATGGGTCAAACACAGGCAAATGGGATTAGTTTAGATGGAGCATCGTAGCCGGCATGGATCAGTTGCACCATTGGGCCTGTTCCTGTGTTGTGTGACTATATGACCATAACATCTTCTAGCCACAGAGTGATACAGTGTGGAAACAGGCCCTTGGGCCCAACTTGCCCACAATGGCCAACATGTCCCAGCTGCACTATCCCACCGGCCTGCATTTGGTCCATATCCCTCCAAATCTGTCCTATCCATGTACCTGCCTAACTGTTTCTTAAACGTTGGGATAGACCCTGCCTCAACTACCTACTCTGGCAGCTCGCTCCATACACCCAACACCCTTTGTGTGAAAAATGTTCCCCTCAGATCTTCCTATCAAATCTTTTACCCTTCACCGTAAACCTATGCCCTATGGTTCTCGATTCACATTCTCTGGGCAAGAGACTCTGTGCATCTACCCAATCTATTCCTCTCGTGATTTTATGCACCTCTATAAGATCACCCCTTATCCTCCTGCGCTCCAGGGAATAGTGTCCCAGCCTACTCAACCTCTCCCTATAGCTCGGACCCTCGAGCCCGGGCAACATCCTCGTAAATCTTCCCTGTACCCTTTCCAGCTAAACAATATCTTTCCTGTAACTTGGTGCTCAGAACTGAACCCAATCCTCTACATGCGGTCTCACCAACGTCTTATACATCTGCAACATGACCTCCCAACTTCTATACTCAATACTCTGACTGATGGAGGCCAATGGACCAAACGCCTTCTTGACCACCTTATCTACCTGCGATTTGACCTTCAAGGAACCATGCACCTGCACTCCTAGATCCCTCTGCTCTACAACACTCCCCAGAGCCCTACCATTCACTGTGTAGGTCCTGCCCAGGTTAGACTCCCCAAAATGCAACACCTCACAATTTTCTGTATACGTTGGATTTCGACAGGTTTTGAAAATAGAGAGGCTTTGCTCTCTGTTTCCCCAAGTGAACACTTTATTGACGTGGTTCTGAGCAGTACACACGAGGTCTGTTCTGGAGACTATCCTCCAGAGATGCTGCCCGTCCCGCTGGGTTACTCCAGCTTTTTGTGTCTATCTTCAGTTTAACCCAGCATCTGCAGTTCCTTCCTACAAAAGACTGTCCTGGATCTCATCTTATAGAGGTGTACAAAATCTTGAGAGGAATAGATCGGGTAGATAGAGTCTCTTGCCCAGAGTAGGTGAATCGAGGACCAGAGGACATAGGTTGAAAGTGAGGGAAGGAAAGATTTAATAAGAACCTTCGGTGTAACTTTTTCACACAGAGGATGGTAGGTGTGTGGAACGAGTTGCCGGAGGAGGTAGTTGTGGCAGGTACTATCGCAACGTTTAAGAAACATTCCGGCAGGTACATGGATAGGACAGGTTTAGAGGGATATGGACCAAACGCAGGCAGATGGAACTAGTGTAAATGGGACATGTTGACTGGTGTGGGTAAGTTGGACAGATGGGCCTGTTTCTACACTGTATGACATTATGACTGTAACTCATACCTTGTTTGATGGGCTCTGCCAGGCTATCATAGGAGAACTGTATGTAGCGTGTTGCCCCTCAGGTTCCTATTAATCTTCCCATTTTCACCTTAAACCTATGTCCTCTGGTTCTTTATTCCCCTACTCTGCATAAAAGACTTTGTGCATTTATCCTTTCCATTCTCCTCATGATTTTGTACACCTCTGTAAGATCATCCCTGTGCTCCAAGGAATCTCTATGCTCTGAGTCCCGGCCCACTCAACCTCTCCCTGTAGCTCAGGCCCTTGAGTCCTGGCAACATCCTCGTAAATCTTAACTGCAGCCTATCCAGCTTAACACCTTTCAGATAACAGGGTGATCAGAATTGAAGGTAATATTCCAAATGTGGCCTCATCAAGGCCTTCGAAAGCCATGTATTCCCTGGGCTGCAAATAGATAGTCAAAGTAGTCAGTAGACGAGAGTGTAGGAAGGAACTGCGGATGCTGGTTTAAACCGAAGATAGACACAAAATGCTGTAGTGACTCAGTAGGTCAGACAACATCCCTGGAGAAAAGATACAGGTGACATTTCGGGTCGAGACCCTTCTTCAGACTGAATGTCACCTATTCCTTTTCTCCAGAGATGCTGTCTGACCCACTGAGTTACTCCAGCTTTTTGTGTCTATCAATAAATAGTCAAGAGTGTTTAATTGTCAATAGTAACGACAATGGAACAATGAAATTCTTACAATAATAATAATAATAATAATAATATCTTTATTATTATTTGTTTTTTTAATTGTCATTGCACATAAGTGCAATGTTTCTTGCAGTAACATAACAGGAAAAGCATCTCATATTTTGCTTGGGCAGCTTACAGCCCAGTGGTATAAGGTTTCTCTCAGTCCCTCTCTCTCTATCCCAGCCCCACCCGTCACACCAGCTTCTCATTCTCACCTAACAAACAGCTAACAATGACCTGTTTCCCTCATCACCGTTACTTTTTTGCATTCCTTTCATTCATTTGTTCTATATCTCTCTACATCACCGTCTATGTCTATCGTTTCCCTCTCCCCTGACTCTCGTCTGAGGAAGGCTCTTGACCCGAAACGTCACCCATTCCTTCTCACCAGAGATGCTGCCTGTCCCGCTGAGTTGCTCCAGCATCTTGTGTCTACAACAGGCCCATAAACACAATGCATATAGATAATATGTAATAAACACAAAAAGAATCAGTAAATTAATATCCCAATATTAATGCAACCCCCTCCCCAACCCCCGCCCAAGTCCTAGTGTAACCCAAGACAGGCTATAATTCATCAGTTGGTTTTGTGTGGTGTTCAGGAGCCTGATGGTAGTCAGGAAGAGTGTTTGACGGCACTGGGCCTGTACTCGTTGGAGTTTATAAGAATGAAGGGAGTACCTCATTGAAACGTACACAATAGTGAAAGGCCTGGATAGAGTGGATATGGAGAGTCTAGGACTAGAGATCAGAGCCGTAGAATTAAAGGATGTTCTTCTAGGGAGGAGATGAGGAGGAATTTATTTTGTCAGAGGGTGGTGAATCTGGGGAATTCTTTTCCGCAAAAGGCTGTGGAGGCTGAGACAATGGATATTTTTAAGGCAGAGATAGAGAGATTCTTGATTAGTGCGGGTGTCAGGGGTTATGGGGAGAAGGCATGACAATGGGGTTAGGAGGGAGAGATAGACCAGAGTAGACTTGATGGGCCGAATGGATTAATTCTGCTCCAATTACTTATGACCTTATGACCTTAAGAATCTATTTTTGAAGTTGGGACCTCAGAGCAGGTTTGCATGTTTGCCTTTGTTAACTTGCCTGGTACAGATGGCAACCCAGTTGCTTTAAATAGGTTAACACCTCAGCACTGTGGTTGAAAGAATATCATACTGTAATAGCTGCAGCGTTTTCTGACCTTTCATCCTTACCACACTGGAGGTTTTCTCATGTTTTGATGTCTGTTGTGCACTTTAGGAAGCCAGACGAAATATGTGTGGTACGACATTGTTAATAATGGTTGCTCATTAGGAACAAAAAGAACATAAACTGGAACGCAAACCAAGTTTCGGAGCGTTTAGAATTTTAGACTTTAGGCTTGAGAGATACAGTGCAGAAACAGGCCCTTCGGCCCACCCTGTCCGTGCCAACCAGCGATCACCCTGTACACTAGTACACTAGCACTATCCTACACACTAGGAACAATTTTCAATTTTACTAAAGCAAATTAAGTGCATAAGTTGTAGGACCAGTATTAGGCCATTCGGCCCATCAAGTCTACTCCACCGTTCGATCTATCATACCCTCTCAACCCCATTCCCCTGCCTTCTCCCCATAACCTTTGATAACCTTACTAATCAATGACCGATCAATCTCCAACGTAAAAATATGGATTAACTGTCTCCGCAGCCTTCTGTAACAATTAATTCCACAGATTCACCACCTACTGACTAAAAAAATTCCTCCTCATCTCCTTTCTGAACGTATGTCCTTTTATTCTGAGGCTGTGCCCTCTGGTCCTAGACTCTCCCACTAGTGGAAACATCCTCTCCACATCCACTCTGTCCAAGCATTTCCCTATTCGGTAAGTTTCAATGAGGTTCCCCCCTTTCAAACCCCCCCACCTCAACCTTCTAAACTCCAGTGAGTACAGGTCCAGCACAGGCAAATGCTCATCATATGGTTATCTAATCATCCCCCGGGATAATTCTCGTAATACCTCCTCAGTAAAGATATTGCTCAAAATCTTTTGCACTTCGACATTTATTTTGTCACGTTAATGGACATCGATAATCCGGAAAGCTAGTAGTAAAGAATAAACAAGATACACACAAAAAGCTGGAGTAACTCAGCGGGTCAGGCAGCATCTCTGGAGAGAAGGAATGGGTGTTGTTTCAGGTCGAGACACTTCTCTCCAGAAATGCTGCCTATCGCGGGGGAGCGGGGTTATGGAGGGAGGGAAGGGAGTGACTGAGGGTAGGGGAAAGGAGATGGAGGGAGAGGTGAGGGAGGGAGTGTGGGAGGGGGAGGAGGAGAGGGGAAAGAAGAGGGAGGGTGAAGAGCAGGGGGAGGGAGATGAGGGGGAATGGAGGAGGATAGGGGTAGGAAGAGCGATGGTGAGGCGCAGTTGGGGGACGGTTGCCGTGGCTCGCATCGCAATGCAGATCTCTGGCGTCACAACGGGAACTCCTCAGCCGTGCCTGCGCAGTTGGGGGCTATGGGTGAGTGGTGGAATATTGTCTTGGTGGATGGGGACCCAACGGGTCCGCACCTGGTCTAGTGGAAATTAAAATCGAGAGAGATGGGCAAGAAAACTGGGTGGCAGCACCCTACAGCATCAGAGACCCGGGTTTGATCTTGACTATGGGTGCAGTCTGTACAATTTGTACATTCTCCCCGTGGCCTGCGCGGGGGTTTTCTCCGGGATCTCCGGTTTCCTCCCGCACTCCGAAGACGTACAGGTTTGCAGTTAATTGTCTTGTAATTGACTTATTATTATTTATTCAAATCGTTTGCTATGTCACTCTTCCAGGGAGATGCTAAATGCATTTCGTTGTCTCTGTACTGTACACTGACAATGACAATTAAAATTGAATCTGAATCTGAATCTGAATCTGAATTTGGTGTAAATGTAAAAATTGTCCCTTGTGTGCGTGGGGTTAGTATTGATGTGCTGGGACCGCTGGTCGACGCGAACCCGGTGGGCCGAAGGGCCTGTTTCCGCGCGCTGTACCTCTAAACCAAACTGAACTGAAAACCACCAAGGTGGTAGCACCCATGTTAATAAAACCTGAACAAGGACCTGTGTGTGTTAAAAAATCATTCCGGACCCAGCGGCTGGCCTGAGATGAAGGGAGCATTCTGGTTTTGTTTCCTTTGGTAAGACATCAAATTTACTCCGTTTTATTTATTTCTGGCAAGCAGTTAAAACAAGCAAAGGCTGGCCAATGACTGGTGCGACATCCAGGGCAAGCCGGCCCCGGCTTGTCGACCTTGTAAGGCAAGGAGTTACAGTAACGATTGCGGTGGGGCATGGCATCTCCCTCAAGTTCAGCGGCAGCAAGAGGCAGCTCCCGATGATTTTTACATCACAGGTGATAGGAAAACTAGACGCAACTTGTACATTTGGCAGCATTGTTGACTTTAGGCCTGCCAGGGAGCTCAGGGTAGGAAATAAATTCTTGAGCGCAGTTTGAAGAACATTTGCCCTCCCACACGACATTATATTTAGATTTTTTTTCTCTCTCTCCAGCTGAATAAAATGCAATTTTTCGGCTTCTTTTGGAGCCCACTGCGTCTTTCTGTTTTTCGAGTGGAAATGCTGTTTACTCTGGAAGGCCCGACGGAGATCGTATACATAAGAAACGCAGTCACAGGAAATTCAATCTAAATTTCATTCTGTTTGTTGTGAGGCCAACTCAGAACAGGTTGGATTCAATATTTATAGGAGGCGGCAAGGAAACAGGAAGTGGGGGAGGGGAGGAGGGGGAGAGGTGAGGTGGGGAGGAGGGAGTTAAACGCTCCACTTCTCCATTGCTTGCCCCAGAGAAGGGTCAAGTTGGGAGAGAGACTTGCTGCCAAGCAGGAAGTCCAATGGATGTGGAGTCTTGTCAGGGAATGGGATGGACAGTATATCTTGAACCGAAGAGAGACACAAAGTGCTGGAGCAGCTCAGCGGGTCAGGCAGAACCTCTGGAGGAAAGGGTGACCAGGAATGAGTAGGTTAACCTACGGTGAGCGTTTGTCGGCACAGGGAGTTTAGGAGAATGAGGGGGGACCTCATTGAACCATACAGAATAGTGAAAAGCCTGGATAGAGTGGATGTGGAGAGGATGTTTCCACTGGTGGGTGAGTCTAGGACTAGAGGTCATAGTCTCAGAATTAAAGGACGTTCTTTTAGCGAGAAGATGAGGAGAAATTTATTTAGTCAGAGGGTGGTGAATCTGCGGAATTCTTTGCCACAGAGCGCTGTGGAGGCCAAGTCAGTGGATATTTTTAAGGCAGAGATAGATGGATTTTTGATTAGTACGGGTGTCAGAGGTTATGGGGAGAAGGCAGGAGAATGGGGTTGAGAGGGAAAGATAGATCAGCCACGATTGAATGACGGAGTAGACTAGATGGGCCGAATGGGCTAATTCTACTCCTATAATAGACAATAGGTGCAGGAGTAGGCCATTTGACCCTTCGAGCCAGCACCGCCATTCACTGTGATCATGGCTGATCATCCCCAATCAGTACCCCGTTCCTGCAATCTCCTCATATCCCCTAACTCCGCTATTTTTATGAGCCCTATCTAGCTCTCTCATGAAAGCATCCAGAAAACCTGCCTCCACCACCTCCGCTAACTTATGAATTTAGTTTTGTTCAGTTTAGTTTATGGTCATGTGTACTGAGTTTAGTTTAGTTTTTTAGTTTAGTTTAGAGATAGAGCGCGGAAACAGACCCTTCGGCCCACCGGGTCCTCACCGAGCAGCGATGCCCGCACATCAACACTATCCTACACACACACGAGGGACAGTTTTCACATTTACCAAGCCAATTTACTTACAGGCGGGTACATCTTTGCAGTGTGGGGGGAAACCAATGATCTTGGAGAAAATGCACGCAGGCCACGGGGAGAACGTACAAACTCCATACAGGCAGCACCTGTAGTTGAGATCGAACCCGAGTCTCCGGCGCTGCAAGCGCTGTAAGGCAGCAACTCTACCTCTGCGCCACCGTGGCCGTCCAATGCTTACAGTGGAAAGCTTTTTTATTGCGTGCTGCCCAGTCGTGATTGCTGGGCGGCGCGGACTCAGTGGTCCGAAGGGTCCCCCCTTTTTCATGCTGTATCCCTGAATGGTTTGCCCCATGAGCATGCGATTGCATGCGCCAAGCGCGACATAACGTGGTCGCTTGAGCCGTACGGCCTCGCGGGGCAGGTCCCACTTCGATCGCCGGAGCCGTATGGAGTTGCTGGTCCCGACATCGCGCGGGGCTCCGAAAAACTGACAGTCCAAAAATTCCGCGCGGCAACGGCCTGCCGGCCCGCAGCCGCTTTGAGGCCGTACGAACCGCCTCGACGGGCATGAGCAGCGTCTCGACACCGTACGCAGCGTCTTGACAGCGTACGCCAAGCGCGAACTTCCCGCGGACTTCGCTCGAACTTCACGTCAACTCGTATGGGATCACTCGACCTCCGTACGGCCCCCGCTTGCGGTTTGGTCACGCTTGCCGCATGCAGTCGCATGCTCGTGAGACAGGCTCTTAAATCACCTGGAAATTCCACACCCATGGTCAGGATTGAACAGGGATCGCTGGAGCAGTGAGGCAGTAGAACCACTGCTCTCTGTGCGACCCCCCTGAGTTCTCTCCCGGTGGCCTGGCTAATATTTATCCTTCAGCCAAATAAGAAATGTTCATAATTAGGTCATGCGCTCATTATTATTTATGGGTCCTAGCTGTGTGTAAATTGGCCGCTGCTCTCCCCACTGTACAAACGTGAATGAAATTAGACTCGTTCATTGGCAGTAGCGTTCTGTCACGAAAAGTGCCATTCAGATGTGAGAATATGCTTTCCGTT
Organism: Leucoraja erinaceus; assembly: GCF_028641065.1. Lineage (NCBI taxonomy): Eukaryota > Metazoa > Chordata > Chondrichthyes > Rajiformes > Rajidae > Leucoraja > Leucoraja erinaceus. Next base: position 42,516,424 of record NC_073391.1, on the reverse strand, counting down.
TTCCAAAAATGTAAAATTGGAAATGCGCACACAACATATATGCAGTCTTTTGTAGGAAGGAACTGCAGATGCTGGTTTAAACCGGAGATGGACGTGAAAACGCAGTGGGACAGCCAGCATCTCTGGAGAGGAATGGTGACGTTTCGGGTTGAGACCCTTCTTCAGACTAGTCTTTCGGGTCTAGTCTGTCGGTTCGTTCGAGAACCCTTCTTCATCAGTCTGAAGAAGGGTTTCGGCCCGAAACTTTGCCCATCTCCTTTGCTCCATAGATGCTGCTGCACCCGCTGAGTTTCTCCAGCATTTTTGTGTATCTTCGATTTTCCAGCATCTGCAGTTCCTTCTTAAACCCTTCTTCAGACTAGTCCAAAATGTCACCCATTCCTTCTCCCCAGAGATGCTGCCTTTTTCCGCTGAGTTACTCCAGCTTTTTTTTGTGTCCACCTTATGTGTGCTCATCCATGCAAACATCTGTTTTATCATTTAATTGAAAGTCGTAATACTCAAGCCAAGCTGTGAAGCAACGTCCGACGTCCGACGTCACTCTGCCAAGTCGTATAAAACCAACGTTTAAAGGTATCTTGGCAGGGGAGGCATGGTAAAGTTCTCCGTGTTGTTCGGCACATCTGTAACACCACAATCCGACGTCAATGTGCAGGGAATGGAGGGATGTGGATCGCGAGCAGGCAGAGGAGATTAGTTTACCCTGGCGTCATGTTCGGCACGGACATTGTGGGCCGAAGGGCCTGTGCTACACTGTGTTGCACAGTCATAGAGGCTTACAGTGTGTAAACCAGGCCTTCGGCCCAACTTGTCCACGACGACCAACAAGCCCCATCCATACTAGTCCCACCTGCCTGCATATGTGCCCATATCCCTCCAAACCCATCCCATCCACGTTCCAGTCTATAGAGAGACACAAAGTGCCGGAGTAAATCAGCGGGTCTCTGGAGAAAAGGTATGGGTGACGTTTCGGGCCGGGACCCTTCCTCAGACTGACCCAAAACGTCGCCCATCCTTTTTCGCCAGGGATGCTGCCCAACCCGCTGAGTTACTCCAGCACTTTGTGTCTATATTTGGTATAAACCAGCATCAACAGAACCTTGTTTCCACATGTATCTGCTCAACTAACTCCTCCAGCAGCTCGATTCATATACCTACCACTCTATGTGTAAAACGTTACCCCTCAGGTTCCTAGTAAATCTTTCCCCCCTCACCTTAAACCCATGGCTTAATGGTTCTTTGACAAGATTTCACTTTACAAGATGTTTGTGTTCTCTGCACACAATGAACTTTGGAGGAAAGGTTTGTGGTTGCACCCTTTCTCCGTTTATTAGAGTCACAGCATCATACAGCCATTCGGCCCAACTTGCCCATGCCGACCAAGATGTCCCATCTACATTAGTCCCACCTGCCTGCGTTTTGGCCCATATCTGTCTAGACTTTTCCTATCAATGTACCTGTCCAAATGTCTTATAAATGTTGTTATAATATTTGTCTCAACCTCCGGCTCAGCGGCAGAGCCACTGCCTCACAGCGCTAGAGACCCGGGATCGATCCTGACCTCCGGTGCTGTCCGTGTGGAGTTTGCACGTTATCCCAGTGACCTCCTGGTGTTCCGTTTCACCCCACATGCAAAAGATCAGTGGGTTTGTTGGTTAATTGGCCTTTAAAAATTGCCCCCAGTGCGCCGGGAGTGGATGCGGGAGTGGGATTACATGGAACCAGTGTGTGCGGGTGATCGATGGTCGGCGTGGACTCGGTGGGCATAAGGGCCTGGTTCACTGCTGTATCTCTCAACGCAGCTAAAGTTAACAAAATGGCCATCTATCATTGACAACAGAGGAGTCAGATTCTACTGTACATTTTTGGCAGCCTATGCTTAAGTGAAGAAGCCAATCTTTTAGATTTGGCTCACAAAACTGTATAGATATCTAACAGCTCCCAGATTTCATCAGCCACATGCCAAGTAGTTATATAACCATTACTTGAATGCTTCTGACCTCCTTTGACTACCTGAAGGATGTGGAAACTTTGGAGAGGGTGCAGAAGAGGACATTAGTTTAGTTTAGAGATACAGCGCAGAAACAGGCCCTTCGGCCCACCGAGTCAGCGTCGACCAGCGATCCCTGCACACTCACACTACCCCACACACACCTGGGACAATTATTTACACTTGTACCGAACTAATTAACCTACAAACCTGGACGTCTTTGGAGTGCGGGAGGAAACCGAAGATCTTGGAGAAAACCCACGCAGGTCACAGGGAGAACGTACAAACTCCGTACAGGCAAGCGCCCGTGGTCGGGATCGAACCCGGGTCTCCAGCACTGCAAGGGCGGTAAGGCAGCAACTCTACCGCTGCGCCACCGTGCCGCCCCATATTGGCCGCAAGGACAGGTTGGACAATCGGGGATGGTTTTCTCTGGAATGTCACAGGTTGAGGCCGGCACGGTAGACTTGCTGCCTTACGGCGCCAGAGACCCGGGTTCGATCCTGACAATGGGTGCTTGTCTGTACGGAGTTTGTCTGTTCTCCCCTTGACCTGCGTGTATTTTCCCCAGGAGCTCCCACACTCCAAATATGTACAGGTTTGTGGGTTAATTGCTTTGGGTAAAATTGGCCCTAGCGTGTGTAGGATAGTGTTAATGTGCAGAGGATCGCTGGTCGGCGCTGTGGGCCGAAGGGCCAGTTTCTGCGCTGTATCTCTAAACTGAGCAAAGAGAAGTATATAAAATTATGAGAGGCAGAGATAGGATAGACATTCAGAACCTTTTTCCCAAGGCGGAAATGTCAAAGACTAAAGGGCATAGCTTTAAGGTGAGAGGGACCAAGTTTAGTTTAGTTTAGTTTAGTTTAGTTTAGTTTAGTTTAGAGATACAGCACGGAACAGGCCCTTCAGCCCACCGAGTCCGCACTGCCCAGCGATCCCCGTACACCAGCACTATCCCACCCACTAGGGACAATTTACAATCTGTACTGAAGCCAATCAACCCACAAACCTGTACGTAGTTGGAGTGTGGGAGTATGAAACCGGAGGAAATGCACGTGGTCACGGGGGGGACGCACAAGCTCCGCACAGACAGCACCCGTAGTCGGGATCGAACCCAGGTCTCTGCCGCCGTAAGGCAACACCTCTACCGCTGCGCCACCGTGCTGCACATGCACTTTTCTGAAGCAGTTTGTGCTAATCGGAGATTGTGTTCAGGTAAGGCGATACTTTACTGAACTGTATGCAAAAAAAAGAATTAATTGTCCTTTGGCCATTCCACTTAAAGTAGATTTGATTAGCAGTTGATTCTGGACCAGAGTGTTTCAGTATTCCTTCACGTCACAATTGCCACCTTTAGACTTCCTGACTGTGACTGTGACTGCTTTGGATGTGGCACGGTGGCACAGCGGTAGAGTTCCTGCCTTAACAGCGCCAGAGACCCGGGTTCGTTCCTGACCACGGGTGCTGTCTGTATGGAGTTTGTACGTTCTCCCCGTGACCTGCGCGGGTTTTTTCTCCGGGTGCCCCAGTCTCCTCCCACACTCCAAAGACGTACAGGTTTGTGAGGTTAATCTGCTTGGTAAAAGTGTAAATTGTCCCTCTTGTGTGTAGGACTGTGCAAGTGTACGGGGTGATCGCTGGTCGGCACGGACTCAGTGGGCCGAAGGGCCTGTTTCCTCGCTGTATCTCTAAAGTCCAAAGACTTCACCCTTCCCTCGCTCTTTGAGTTCCATCGGCTGTTCTATCCTTGAAGAAAATGAATAGGCGACGTTTCGGGTCGAGACCCTTCTTCAAGGTCTCAACCTGAGATGTCACCCATTCCTTCTCTCCAGAGATGCTGCCTGTCCCGCTGAGTTACTCCAGCGTTTTGTGTCTATCTTCGGTTTTGCAGTTCCTTCCTACACATTTTGTCAGCTGTACCATCCTCATTGTCCTGTTATGATCTCACCTCCTATTAGCAAGATATTTATTGGGGCAATAAAATTTTAATACTGTGGGCTTTCATAGTCAATCTAGTGGTACAGAAGCGCATTTGTGTTGCTAACCTATTTCAAATACATTAAAGGACTGATGGGCTTAAATGCTCGTTCAGTGTTGATTGTGGATTGTCAGCGTGGATTGTGCACAATAGATCTTGTCTCCTGAGAACCGGCTTGATGTTACTTAAGTTCAATTTATATTTGACCCCTAACACCCATCAGAGGCACGGCTCACCCACCCCATCTGTCTGCTGGATTTCAACCCCAGCCTCATTAATAAACACTCGATAATGCATTGGTGTGAAGCAGTCGTAATTCAGATGGCACAGTGGCGCAGCTGATAGAGCCCCTTCCCCGCAGCGACAGTGAGCTCGGTTCGATCCTGACCTCGGGTGCTGTCCGGGTGGAGTTTGCACGTTCTCCCCGTGACCGCGTGGGTTTCTTCCGGGTGCTCCGGTTTCCTCCCTAAGATGTGCAGGGTTTAGGTCAATTGGCCTCTGTAAAATTGCCGTGGTGGAAAAGCTCGTGGGCTCCTGAGATCCTGAGAGCGATGCCGTCTGGAGCTGGTAGGGCCACCCATGGCAGTAAGGTCGAGGGGGGAGGTCTCTGACAAAGACCTCAACGGTGGAACAGGCGGAGGACGATGGCTGACCTTAGTGGAGCGTCACAACGGCTGGGAAGGCGGATGAAGGCTGCAGCAGAAAAGGGTCTCCGGTCGTCTTGGACTCCATGCCACTGGATCCTGACCGAGATCTGTCAAGGACCGTTGGGTGGCTGTCTGTGCACCAGTCTCCCCACGTTAAACAAAGTCACGCACAGGCATCCTCCATATAGGGATTAGCACCCTGGAGACACCCATGGTCACCCATGGGGCCTAAGAAGGGAGAAAAAAAATCCTAGTGTGTAGGGAGTGAATGAGAAAGTGGGATGACATTGAATTAGTGTGAACGCTAGATCGATGGCCAGTGTGGACTCGATGGGCCGAAGGGCCTGTTTCCATGCAGCATCTCTAAACTAAACTAAACATAGAAACATAGAAATTAGGTGCAGGAGTAGGCCATTCGGCCCTTCGAGCCTGCACCGCCATTCAATATGATCATGGCTGATCATCAACTCAGTATCCCGTACCTGCCTTCTCTCCATACCCTCTGATCCCCTTGGCCACAAGGGCCAAATCTAACTCCCTCTTAAATATAGCCAATGAACTGGCCTCAACTACCCTCTGTGGCAGAGAGTTCCAGAGATTCACCACTCTCTGTGTGAAAAAAGTTCTCCTCATCTCGGTTTTAAAGGATTTCCCCCTTATCCTTAAGCTGTGACCCCTTGTCCTGGACTTCCCCAACATCGGGAACAATCTTCCTGCATCTAGCCTGTCCAACCCCTTAAGAATTTTGTAAGTTTCTATAAGATCCCCTCTCAATCTCCTAAATTCTAGAGAGTATAAACCAAGTCTATCCAGTCTTTCTTCATAAGACAGTCCTGACATCCCAAGAATCAGTCTGGTGAACCTTCTCTGCACTCCCTCTATGGCAATAATGTCCTTCCTCAGATTTGGAGACCAAAACTGCACGCAATACTCCAGATGTAAACGAGTCAAAGAAACATTAATTGGGTATGTTATAAATAAATAATGATTTTAGGTCACAACTCAAAACAGTGAACAGATACCCGGGTTTGATCCTAACTGAAGGCGCTGTCTGTGTGGAGTGTGCACGTTCTCGACCCGAAACGTCACCAATTCCTTCTCTCCATAGATGCTGCCTCACCTGCTAAGTTACTCCAGCATTTTGTGTCTATCTTCGACTTTACCAGCATCTGCAGTTCTTTCTTACATGGATCTGCAGGTTAATTGGCCTTTGTAAAAATGCCTCAAAGCGTGTCATGAGTGGCTGAGAAAGTGGGATAAGATAGAACTAGTGTGAACTTGGTGGGCCGAAGGGCCTGTTTCCATAGACACTAAATGCTGGAGTAACCCAGCAGCTTCTCTGGAGAAAATGGACTGGTGGCGTTTTCGAGCTGAGACACTTCTGCAGATTGATTGTAGATGGGGACGGACTGGAAGCAAGAAAATAACCAGGACAAAGCAGGGCTGGCAACAGGTAGGGAGGTTCCCTGATAGTCCGATTGTTGGCTCGGGACAGTGGGATCCCAGAACGGATACATCGTTGTGAACTATGGAACTGTGGCACTGGTTGATCGACTTTTAATGGAGGAAGGGGGGAGGGTGGAGGGGAGTGTTTGTGTAAGTTGCCTAAAATTAGAGGTTTCATACGTTTGTTCATACCACTGGGTTTTAAGCTACCCAAGCGAAATATGAGGTGCACGCTGTATTTCTAATGTAATCTAAACTAGGCAAAACTAGTTCTGCGGCACGGTGGCGCAGCGGTAGAATTGCTGCCTTACAGCGCTTGCAGCGCCGCAAACCCGGGTTCGATCCAGACCACGGGGTGCTGTCTGTACGGAGTCTGCACGTTCTTCCCGTGACCCACGTGGATTTTCCCCGAGATCTTCGGTTTCCTCCCACACTCCAACGACATACAGGTTTGCAGGTTAATTGGCTTGGTATGAGTGTAAATAGTCCCTAAGGTAGTCACAAAAAGCTGGAGTAACCCAGGTCGACAGAATTCTCTCCAGAGATGCTGCCCGTCCCGCTGAGTTACTCCAGCTTTTTGTATCTACGTTTGGTTTGGTTCCTTCCTTCCCTGTAAATAGTCCCTGGTGTGCGGCGTAGTGCTAGTATGCAGGGATCGCCGGTCGGCGCGGACTCGGTGGGCCGAAGGGCCTGTTTCCACGCTGCATTTCTAAACTAAACAAAATATTAATTGCATCTGTTGTATACAAATAATTTAATTTTGGGTCACAACCTCTCTCATCTTTCTTTCCACAGTTATAAGCGAGTCACAAAGGCAAAGACTAGAAGCTGTAAGATTCTCCTCACGGTTTGCGTTGGCCCTATTCTACGAAGCAGGCACTCGTATTGATGAGCCCTGGGCCGCAAAGTATATCGTCGACAACCCCTGCATCCGCTTCATTTCCATCGACAGTAAGAAGCGCAGTTCAGGTCAGTTCTGCCATTCTTCTTCCCTGTAACAACAGGTAAAGAGCGGACATTTTAAAGGTATTCCGTTGTCACAGATGTGCCATTGTTTTCCACGCCTCTGGATGGTGCATAGAGTTAGAGTCATGCAGCTTGGAAACATGCCCTACTGCCCAACTTACCCATACTGACCAACATGTCCCATCTAATCTAGCGTGGCACGGTGGCGCAGTGGTAGAGCTGCTGCCTCACAGCACCAGAGACCCGGGGTCCGATCCCGACTATGGATGCTGTCTGTACGGAGTTTGTATATTCCACCCGTGACCTGCGTGGGTTTTCCCCGGGTGCTCCGGTTTCCTCCCGCACCCAAAGCCGTACATGTTTGCAGGTTAATTGGCTTCAGTCAATTGTAAATTGTCCCTAGTGTGTAGGATAGTGTTTGATTGCTGGTTGGCGCGGACTTGGTGGGCCGAAGGGCCGGTTTCCGCGCTCTATCTCTAAAACTAAAACAGTCCCACCTGCCCGCGTTTGGCCCATATCCCTCTAAACCTGTCCTATCCACGCACCGTCTTTGTGTTTCTTAAATGCTGTGATCGTCCCTGCTTCAACTACCTCCTGCGGCAGCGCGATGCATACACCTACCACCCTTTGTGTCGAAACCCCTCAGGTTCCTAACAAATCTGTCGGCTGTATTGAAAGAAATCAGAGAAGTCAAAGTGTAGAAACAAGGAACTGCAGATGCTGGTTTACCGAAAAAAAAAGATACAAAGTGCTGGAGTAACTCAGCGGTCAGGCAGCATCTGTGGAGAACAATGATAGGTGATGTTTTGGGTCAGGATCTTTCTTCTGACAAATTATCCTTTCTTCATCATGACTATCTGAAGAATTTGTGTCAAAACAAGGAACTGCAGATACTGGTTTACACAAAAGGAGGCAAAGTGCTGGAGTAACTTAGCGGGTCAGGCAGCATCTCTTGAGAACGTGTACATTTTTAGTTTTCATTTTTTAGTTTTTGTGTTAGAGATGCCCTGTGCCGACCAGCGACGGCTCCGTACACTAGTCCTGTCCTACACACGAGAGGACTAGTGTACGGGGCAGAAGTTTAGGGGTAACATGAGTGGGAACTTCTTTACTCAGAGTGGTAGCGGTGTGGAATGAGCTTCCAGTGGAAGTGGTGGCGGCAGGTTCGTTGGTATCATTTAAAAATAAATTGGATAGGCATATGGGTGAGAAGGGAATGGAGGGTTATGGTATGAGTGCAGGCAGGTGGGACTAAGGGAAAAAAGTTGTTCGGCACGGACTTGTAGGGCCGAGATGGCCTGTTTCCATGCTGTAATTGTTATATGGTTATATGAGAGGCAACTTACAGTGCGGGCGGAAACCGGAGTGCCTGGAGAAAACCCACGCAGGTCACAGGGTAGAACGTACAAACTCCATACAGACAGCACCCAAGGTCGGGATCGAACCCGGGTCTCTGGCGCTGCAAGGCAGCAACTCTACCGCTGTGCCACCGTGGCGCCCGCTAGGGTCTATGTGTCTAAGTGACTATCTCAAAGCCTTTTAATTGTCACAAGTTTAGTTTAGAGATAGAGCGTGGAAGCAGGCCCTTCGGCCCATCGAGTCCATGCTGACAAGCGACCGTCGCTCACCTACACTATCCTACACGCACTGGAGACCATTTGCAATTACACCAAGTCAATTAACCTACAATCCTGTATGTCTTTGGAGTGTGGGAGGAAACCGGAGTCACTGTTGTAAGTGCCTCCACCACCACCCCTGGCAGTATCTTCCAGGCACCCTCCACGCCTCTCTAAAAAACTTGCCCGCACATCTCCTTTAAAGTCTGCCCCTCTCACCTTGAAACTATGTCCCCTATACTTTGACATTTCCACTCTGACCGTCTAAATCTCTCATAATCATACACACTTCTATCAGGATAAACACAAAAGTAACTCAGCAGGGCTAGACCCAAAACGTCAACCATTCCTTCTCTCCGGATATGCTGCCTGTCCTGGCAGCAAGTCTCCCTCTCTCAATCTGTCCCTTCTTTGTGGCAAGTAAAGGGAGCGTTTAACTCCCCCGCTCCCCCACTCCCCACCTCTTCAGACTGAAGAAGGGTCTCGACTGAAAACGTCACCCATTCCTTCACTCCAGAGATGCTGCCTGTCCCGCTGAGTAACTCCAGCATTTTGTTTCCTTTGGAGTGCGGGTGGAGCACCCGGAGAAAACCCACGCAGGTCGCGGGGTAGAACGTGCAAACTCCGTACAGACAGCACCCAAGGTCAGGATCGAACCCGGGTCTCTGGCGGTGTGAGGCAGCGACTCTACCACTTCACCGCCCCAGATGGGTGCCGTTTCGGGTCGGGACCCTTATTCAAACACAATAATTATTTGTACCCTTCCTTCTGTTGGGGCCGTGTAGAGTCGCCTGAAGTTGGGCCCTCGGTGGTCGTTCACACCACGGTTCAATTTGGAGCGGAAAATGTGGATAAAGAGAAGGGAGACGTGGAACCTCTGATCCTCGAGCAGCTGCAGAAGGTACTGCCAGCACTTCCAAAGCCCACCAGCATCAAGTGCCACAAGTGGAGATTCTCACAGGTAACCTGCCCTCAGTCGAGCTCTCCAGTTCCCATCTGAAATCAAATCTGTGCAGGAAAAATGTTCCCAATGATGGGGGAGTCCAGAACCAGGGGCCACAGTCTAAGAATAATGGGGTAGGCCATTTAGAACTGAGATGAGAAAAAACGTTTTCACCCAGAGAGTTGTGAATTTGTGGAATTCTCTGCCACAGAGGGCGGTGGAGGCCAATTCACTGGTTGAATTGAGAAGAGAGTTAGACAGATCTCTAGGGGCTAACGGAATCAAGGGATATGGGGAGAAGGCAGGCACAGGTTACTGATTGTGGATGATCACCCATGATCACAATGAATGGCGGTGCTGGCTCGAAGGGCCAAATGTCCTCCTCCTGCACCTATTTTCAATGTTTCTCGTTTTAGTTTAGTCTAGTTTAGAGATACAGCGAGGAAAGGCGACCCTCGGCCCACCACGTCCGCGCCGACCAGCGATCTCCGCACATCAACACCATCCTACACACACGAGGGACAATTTACAATTGGCCAACAAACCTGTACGTCTAAAAATTGAGGGCTCAAACAATTTTATATACTTTATGTCGACAGTTTTGCATTAAAATGGTGATGAAATTGCCAACGAGACAGAGGGAGTATTTGGCCGGGTGCTGGTTCAAACCGAAGATAGACACAAAATCCCGGAGTAACTCAGGCGGCATCTCTGGAGAAAAGGAATAGGTGACGTTTCCGGTCGAGAACCTTCTTCAGACATTTGCTGAACTGCATCCCAAAAATAGGAACGTCATCGCACAGAAGGCACAATAATGTACCATTGAACTCACGGCTATATATATATATATATATATATATATAGCCGTGAGTTCAGTTGTACAATATATATATATATGGTTCAATAGGTGGGAGGAGATAAATGATGATCTTTTCGAGGTCATCAAAGTGGAGGAATCGTTTTATTTTAGCTATCGTCCGAAGCTGAAAGAAGCTAGCTTTTAGCACGGCATTGACTTCAAGTCAAGTCAAGTCAAGTCAAGTTTATTTGTCACATACACATACGAGATGTGCAGTGAAATGAAAGTGGCAATGCTCGCGGACTTTTGTGCAAAAGACAAACAACAAAACAACCAAACAAATTATAAACACAATCATAACACACATATTCTTTTACATAATAAATAATGGAAGGAAAAACGTTCTGTAGAGTTAGTCCCTGGTGTCAAATTTTGACTTGTTTGTCAAATTTCAGTGCTGAGTCAAATATCACGCTGAGGTTTTTGACGTGAGGCTTGAGTAGTGGGGTTAGGCTGCCTGCTATCATTTTGATTGAGTCCGAGGGGCCGAGAAGGATGACCTCAGACTTACTCTCATTTAGTCGTTTCTCTCATCCCTAACCAGTCTGAAGAAAGGTCGGCAAGGAAACAGGCCCTTCGACCTATTGGGTCCATGCCGACCATCGATCGCCCGCTCACACTTACATAGAAACATAGAAACATATAAAATAGGTGCAGGAGTAGGCCATTCAGCCCTTCGAGCCTGCACCGCCATTCAATATGACCATGGCTGATCATCCAAAGTATCCTGTACTTCTCTCCATACCCCCTGATCCGAAACATCTAACTCCCTCTTAAATATAGCCAATGAACTGGCCTCAACTACCTTCTGTGGTAGAAACGTCACCCCTTCCTTCTCTCCAGAGATGCTGCCCGTACCCACTGAGTTACTCCAGCTTTTTGTCTCTACCAGTGGTATGAACGTGGATTTATCTAACTTGGTAACCCATGCTTTTACTCTCTCTCCGTCTCTCTCCCACCCTAGCTGTCGTACTAGTTTCACTATTGTCCTGTTGAGTTTCATTGTCTATATAACTCGTTGTCACCTAGCCCACAGCCCGCTTCCATCATCATTGTTGTTTTTTATATATATCATTCATTCATTTGTTCTATATCACCGTCTATATCTCTCGTTACCCTTTACCCTGACTCTCAGTCTGAAGGAGGGTCTCGACCAGAAACGTCACCCATTCCCTCTCTTCAGAGATGCGTCCCGCCCCGCTGAGTCACTCCAACTTTTTGTGTCTATCTGCGGTTTCAACCAGCACCTGCAGTTCCTTCTTACACATATATTTATATTTATGTATATATTTGTAATTTTCTTGCAGGTCACTGAGGCAGTCTCCAGTGAGCCAGGGCAAATGACCCTCAGCATTCAGCCACTGCTGGTGGTAGGGGGAGACAGCTTTACCCACTCCAATTTTGACGGCTGTGTGGAGTCGGCCTTGGCTGTCTTGAATGTATTCAAATGTCATTTTTAAGCAGTTTACTTTATTGTCACGTGTAGCGAGGTAGCGTGGGAAGTTTTTGTTGCGTGCTAACCAGTCAGCAGGAAGCCAATACATGATTACAATCAAGCCATTCGCAGTGTACAGATATCCATCTTGTATCTAAGTATTTGAATGAAGGAAGGTATGAATAAATGAATGAATAGACAATAGACAATAGGTGCAGGAGTCGGCCATTCGGCCCTTCGAGCCAGCATCGCCATTCAATGTGATCATGGCTGATCATCCCCAATCAGTACCCCGTTCTTGCCTTCTCCCCATATCCCCTGACTCCGCTATCTCTTCCAGAACAAGGGGTCACAGTTTAAGGATAAGGGGGAAATCTTTTAGGACCGAGATGAGGAAAACCTTTTTCACGCAGAGAGTGGTGAATCTCTGGAATTCTCTGCCGCAGAAGGTAGTTGAGGCCAGTTCTTTGGCTATATTTAAGAGGGAGTTAGATGTGGCCCTTGTGGCTAAAGGGATCAGGGGGTATGGAGAGAAGGCAGGAACAGGATACTGAGTTGGATGATCAGCCATGATGAATGGCGGCGCAAGCACGAAGGGCCGAATGGCCTACACCTGCACCTATTTTCTATGTTTCTATTTTTAAGAGCCCCATCTAGCTCTCTCTTGAAAGTATCCAGAGAACCGGCCTCCACCGCCCCCTGAGGCAGAGAATTCCACAGACTCACAACTCACTGTGTGAAAAAGTGTTTCCTCGTCTCCGTTCTAAATGGCTTACTCCTTATTCTTAAACTGTGGCTCCTGGTTCTGTACTCCCCGAACATCGGGAACATGTTTCCTGCCTCTAGCGTGTCCAGACCCTTAATAATCTTATATGTTTCAATAAGATCCCATCTCATCCTTCTAAATTCCAGAGTGTACAAGCCTAGACACTCCATTCTCTCAGCATATGACAGTCCCGCCATCACGGGAATTAATCTTGTAAACCTACGCTGCACTTCCTCAATAGCAAGAAGGTCCTTCCTCAAATTAGGGGACCAAAACTGCACACAATACTCCAGGTGTGGTCTCACTAGGGCTCTGTACAACTGCAGAAGGACCTCTTTGCTCTTATATTCAATTCCTCTTGTTATAAAGGCCAACATGAATGAGTGAATGAGTGAGTGTGAATGAATGAATGAACAATACTTTAGGCGCAGTGAAATCCTTTGTATTGGATACAATACACAAGGTATGCAAAGAGTGGCCACGGATAGGACGTCGACAAAGTTATAAAAGTATTCACTACAGTCCGATGGTCTCTCTTTGTTCTCCTGGCGGACTCCACCACCCCCCCCCCACCAGGGTGACACAGTGGCGCAGCGGTAGAGTTGCTGCCTCACATCGCCAGAGACCCGAGTTCGATCCTGACTATGGGTGCTGTCTGTACGGAGTTGGTATGTTCTCCCTGTGACCTGCGTGGGTTTTTTTCCGAGATCTTTCGGATCCCCCCCCCCCCCCCCCCCCCCCCAAACTCCAAAGACGTACAGGTTTGTACATTAATTAGCTTGGTATAAAATGTAAAATTGTCCCCAGTGAGTATAGGATAGCGTTAACGTGCGGGGATCATAAGGTCATAAGGGATAGGATAGAATTAGGCCATTCAGCCCATCAAGTCTACTCCGCCATTCAATCGTGGCTGATCTATCTCTCCCTCCTAACCCCATTCTCCTGCCTTCTCCCCATAACCTCTGACACACGTACTAATCAAAAATCTATCTACCTCTGCCTTATCTTTGGCCAGCACAGACTCAGTGGGCCGAAGGACCTGTTTCCACGCTGTATCGCTAAACTAAACAAAACTAAACTGAACCATGTAGGAAGGAACTGCAGATGCTGATTTACACCGAAGATAGACACAAAACGCTGGAGTAACTCAGCGGGACAGGCACCATCTCTGGCGGGAAGGAATGGCTGACGTTTCCAGTTTCCTTCTTCAGACCCGAAACTAAACTAAACCACACTGGCTTCTTGGTTCTCTTTGTGGAACTCCCACAACAGTTCCCTCTTTGTTAATTTAATTTAGAGATACAGCGCGGAAACAGGCTCTTCGGGTCTGCACCGAGTCTGCACCGACCAGCGATCCCCGCACACTAACACCACCCTACCCACACTGGGGACAATTGTTACATTTATGCCCGGCCAATTAACCTAAAAAAAACGAAAATCTTGGAGAAAGCCCATGTGGTCACGGGGAGAACGTACAGATCCCGTAGCCTGGATCGAACCCGGGCTGTAAGCACCGTAATGCCCCTGTCCCACTTGGGAAACCTGAACGGAAACCTCTGGAGACTTTGCGCCCCACCCAAGGTTCCCGTGCGGTTCCCGGAGGTTGCAGGTGGTTGCCGGAGGTTGCAGGTAGTGGAAGCGGGTAGTGGAGGCTGACAAAAACCTCCGGGAACCGCAGGGAAACCGTGGGTGGGGCGCAAAGTCTCCAGTGTTTTCCGTTCAGGTTTCCTAAGTGGGACAGGGGCGTAAGGCAGCAACTCTGCCCCCACGGCGGGTCCCTCTCTGTCCTCGACCGACCTCCGACCTCCGACCTCCGACCTCGACCCCACGCCTCCGGACTCGGCGAGTATTCCAACCCCTTTAACGGGCGTTCAGAGAAGGGATGGATCCAAAAGGCCCTCTGATGAAATTTGGCACACAGCTCACGTTTGCATTTGATCTCGAACATAATGGGAACATGTGTTAGGCATTTGAGAGCAGGGAGAATGTGCGGAGCAAGCCAAAGAAACATGACTACCAGCAGAGGCAATGCAAGGGGGAGAAAAACACAATGATCTGTGCACAGTGACTAACGCTATTAATCAGAACTTCAGAACATGCATCTGTCAGCCAATTTTCACACTGTATGTTCCATGTAATGTAACATTCAATCACTATTTGTTCTCAACTGCCAACCCAAGTGAAATTTCCGTTTCCAAAGAGGAACACACTTTGCAATTTTCATCAGATTTCGCAGAGTGACACAGTGTGGAAAATAGGCCCTTCGGCCCAACTAGCCCACGTCGACCAACATGCCCCAGCTACACTAGCCCCAGCTGCCTGCATCTGGTCCATATCCCTCTAAACCTGTCCTGTCCATGTACCCGTCCAAAATGTTTCTTAAACGTTGCGATTGTACCAGCCTCAACTACCTCCTCCGACAGCTCGTTCCATGCACACACCGCCCTTTGTGTAAAACAGTTACTGCTCAGGTTTCTGTTAAAACATTTTCCCCCTCTCACCGTAAACCTATGCCCCTTCTCAATTCCCCTACGCTGGGCAAGATGACTCTGTGCATCTACCCGATCTATTCCTCCCATGATTTTATACACCTGTATAAGATCACCCCTCATCCTCCTGCGCCCCAAGAGGTAGAGGCCCAGCCTGGTCAACCTCTCCCTATAGCTCGGACCCTCTAGTCCTGGCACATCCATGAAAATCTTCTCTGTACCCCCCCCTTTCCAGCTTGACGACATCTTTCCTGTAACACGGTGCCATTTTACATTATTTCTCAGATTCAGATTCAGATTCAGATTCAAACTTAATTGTCTTTGTGCAGTGTACAGTACAGAGACAACGAAATGCGGTTAGCATCTCCCTAGAAGAACGAACATAGAATATGAGCAATTTCTGAAAGGGAAAGCGTCTGCCACGCCATTAATTAGACGAACAAACGACAATTAGAAGGGTGGGGACATGCTGTCTTTAGACTGCAGAGGAACAGCATGGAAACAGGCCCCTCGGCCCATCGAGTCCGTGCCGACCAGCAACCACCCCGTACACCAGCACTATCCTCCACACACTGGGGAAACATTTATAATTTCATCAACCTACAAGCCTGCACGTCTTTGGGATGTGGGAGGAAACCGGAGCCCACGCGGTCACTGGGAGAACCTGCAAACTCCGTACAGACAGCACCGGAGGTCAGGATTGAACCCAGGTCTCTGGCGCAGGAAGGCAGCAGCTCTACCGCTGCGCCACCGTGCCGCCCGGACTAGAGTGAATGGGTGATCGATGGTCAGCAAGGAGTTGGTGGGCCGAAGGGCCTGTTTCCATGCTGACCCTCTAAATTAAACTAGACTAAGATGATGCCACTATGTACCGAATGCCCCCACTATCCCTCCACATCCCAAAGACGTGCGGGTTTGAAGGCTCATTGCCCCTATTGTGTAGGGAGTGGAGGCAAACGTAGGGTCGCCCTGGACTGCGTGGGCCCGAAATTCCTATTTCCACGCTGCATTGCCAAAAAGAAAACTGTCGGGGGCGGGAATTCATTTGTTAATTTTAGATTTGTGCACAACACAATATTTTTTTTTCCCTGCGTGTCAGCATTTGGACTGTATGCTCTGGGCAAGCGGCTTAACATTGAACACAGTGGCTTCCACATCACACTCAGTGCTTGGCAAGTGGCAGATCGATGTTACTGGTGTTAAAAACCTGTGCTAAGATAGTTAAAATATTTGCCTGTTTCCCAACACTGGGGGGAGTGGCGGCCTTGCAGCGCCGGAGACCCGGGTTCGATCCGTACGGAGTGCGTACGTTCTCCCCGTGACCCGCCTGGGTTTCCTCCGAGGTCTTCGGATTTTTCCCACACTCCAAAGACGTACAGGTTTGTCAGTTAATTGGCTTGGTGTAAGTGTAAATTGTCCCTAGAGTGTGTATGATAGTGTTAGTGTGTGGGGATCACTGGTCAGTGCAGAGTCGGTGGGCCGAAGGGCCTGTTTCCGCGCTGTATCTCTAGACTAAACTTCACTTTTTTCCCTCTCGATTTTAGTTTAGTTTAATTTAGAGATACAGCACGGAAACAGGCCCTTCGGCCCACCGAGTCCGTGCCGACCAGCGATCCCCGCACGCGTAGCGTCAACCTGCACACCAGGAACAATTTACAATTTTACAACTTACAATAAGCGAGTTCGGTATTTCAACTGCGCATGCCCAGAGGTCATAGGTCACTCGAGATAAACATTCTCGGCAGCTGAGCTGCTCCGTGTATACGGACCTGCGTTTCATCCGTAGTCAGGATTGAACCTGGGTCTCCGGCGCTGCAAGCGCGGTTGAATTGCTATTGGAGTGAGCGACACTTCTTCTCCCTTCTCCCTTCTCCGCTGGTCCATGCAGAAATCCCAGCCGTGGCAATCTAACGTGCGCAAACTGCGTGTGACAAGAGACGTGCGTGACAGGGCCAATTTCTCGGCATCAATATCGGAGTTTGGGCGGAGGTGATGACATGCCGGATGGTGGGGACTATTCACAGGAAGGGAAAGGCCTCAGGGTACAAACCAGAACCAAGGGCCTGTTTCCGTGCTAGGGTCCTGAGACCAAATGAATCTAACCAGGTAAAGGTGAGTCATCGGAGGATGCAGGGAGGATGGACAGGGGAACAGGTGGGGTTGGAGGGAGGGAGGAAAGTTGTCTGGGACCAAATTCTGGGACCAAAAAGAACTCGGGGGCTTAGGTGTGAGGGGAAAGATTCAATAAGAACCCTCAGGTTCAATTTTTTTCACACAGTGAGTGGTGGGGAAGTTACTAAGGCAGGTATAAAAACAATGTTTTGAAAGACATAAAGACATTTGGACATGTGCATTGATAGGAACTCTCTCTCTCTCTCTCTCTCCATCCTGGTTGAGGTAGGGCACTATCACAACATTTAAAAACATTTGGACATGTACATGGATAGGAGAGGTTTAGAGAGATGTGGGCCAAACGCAGGCAGGTGGGACAAGTATAGATGGGGTGTGTTGGTCGGCGTTGCTAGTTGGGCTGAAGGGCCTGTTTCCACGCTGTATGCCTATGATTCTTGTGCTTTTGAAAGGAAAATCGAACGTGGCGACTAAGGGCGGCACAGTGGCACAGCAGAGACCCAGGTTCGATCCTGACTGCAGGTGCTGTCTGTCTGGAGTTTGCACGTTCTCCCCATGACCGGCGTGGGTTTTCCCCGCCCACACTCCAAAAACATACAGGTTTGTAGGTTAATTTGGCTTCGGTAAAAAGATTGCAAAAGTGTCCCTAGTGTGTCGGATAGCTTCTTCTTATCGAGTCCACGCACAAGGGATGTCAGGACTTTCATATGAAGAAAGACTGGAAAGAGGTTGGACAGGCTAGATGCAGGAAGATTGTTCCTGATAACCATATAACCATATAACAATTACAGCACGGAAACTGGCCATCTCGGCCCTACAAGTCCGTGCCGAACAACTTTTTCCCCTTAGTCCCACCTGCCAGCACTCATACCATAACCCTCCATTCTCTTAGAAACATAGAAACATAGAAATTAGGTGCAGGAGTAGGCCATTCGGCCCTTCGAGCCTGCACCGCCATTCAATATGATCATGGCTGATCATCCAACTCAGTATCCCGTACCTGCCTTCTCTCCATACCCCCTGATCCCCTTAGCCACAAGGGCCACATCTAACTCCCTCTTAAATATAGCCAATGAACTGGCCTCAACTACCCTCTGTGGCAGAGAGTTCCAGAGATTCCCACTCTCTGCGTGAAAAAAGTTCTTCTCATCTCGGTTTCAAAGGATTTCCCCTTTATCCTTAAGGATTTCCCCTTTATCCTTATCCTCTTCTCACCCATATGCCTATCCAATTTATTTTTAAATGATACCAACGAACCTGCCGACACCACTTCCACTGGAAGCTCATTCCACACCGCTACCACTCTCTGAGTAAAGAAGTTCCCCCTCATGTTACCCCTAAACTTCTGTCCCTTAATTCTGAAGTCATTTCCTCTTGTTTGAATCTTCCCTATTCTCAAAGGGAAAAGCTTGTCCACATCAACTCTGTCTATCCCTCTCATCATTTTAAAGACCTCTATCAAGTCCCCCCTTAACCTTCTGCGCTCCAGAGAATAAAGACCTAACTTGTTCAACCTTTCTCTGTAACTTAGTTATTGAAACCCAGGCAACATTCTAGTAAATCTCCTCTGTACTCTCTCTATTTTGTTGACATCCTTCCTATAATTGGGCGACCAAAATTGTACACCATACTCCAGATTTGGTCTCACCAATGCCTTGTACATGTTGGGGAAGTCCAGAACAAGGGGTCACAGATTAAGGATAAGGGGGAAATCTTTTAGGACCAAGATGAGAAAAACATTTTTCACACAGAGAGTGGTGAATCTGGAATTCTCTGCCACAGAGGGTAGTTGAGGCCAGTTAATTGGCTATATTTAAGAGGGAGTTAGATGTGGCCCTTATGGCTAAAGGGATCAGGGGGTATGGAGAGAAGGCAGGTACAGGATACTGAGTTGGATGATCAGCCATGATCATATTGAATGACGGTGCAGGTTCGAAGGGCCGAATGGCCTACTCCTGCACCTATTTTCTATGTTTCCATGTTTCTATTAGAAGTTGTGCAGCCAGAGTTGAACACACGTCTCGGCATCCGCATATAATGGTGTCAGTCTTGTCGCTGCTTGTGCTTCTTGTGCGTGGTGGTGGAAAGATTGGTGGAAACAGAGCCGAGACGCGTCTTTCCTTGAGCCCTAGGATAGTGCTAGTGAACGGGGATCGCTGGTCGGCGAGGACTCGGTGGGCCGGAGGGCCTGCATCCACACAGTATCTCTAAACTAATTCAAGATTCAAGATTCAATTTAATTGTCATTTGGACCCCTTGAGGTCCAAATGAAATGCCGTTTCTGCAGCCATACATTACAAACAAATAGACCCAAGACACAACATAATTTCCATAAACATCCATCATATCGCTGTGATGGAAGGCCAAAAAAACTTATCTCTCCACTGCACTCTCCCCCCCCCCCCCCCCCCCCCCCGATGTCAGAGTCAAAGTCAAAGCCCCCGGCTGGCGATGGCGATTGTCCCGCGGCCAATAAAGCCACGCCGGGTGATGCAAGGTCGCACACTGGGTTCTTGATGTTAGAGTCCCCGTTTAATCTAAACTAAACTGGAGATAGACAAAAGTGCTGGAGAAACTCAGCGGGTGCAGCAGCATCTATGGAGCAAAGGAAATAGGCAACGTTTCGGGCCGAAACCCTTCATCAGACTGATGGACAAAGTGTTGAAGAAGGGACTGCAGATTTGTCTACCTTCCATTTTCCAGCATCTGCAGTTCCTTCTTAAACTAAGCTGGAAGTGGTGAAGATCAACTTTTAAAACAACAGTAGTTACGCACATGATGTGACGTAAGTTCTACGCGGAATGATTTTATGACCATACATTTGGTTTTTGGAGCAGCCGCTGGAGTTTGTGCAGCCCAGATTGGCGCAGCTTGTAAAGGCAATAAGACTGTTTCACATCACTTCAGTGATCTTTGCGAGGAAACAGAGAGATGGTTGAAGTCTGCTGGGCCTTCTGCTTCCCAAAAGACAGGTTTTATCTGGCACATGTGCTGAGATTGTTGCTGAGAAGCAGCGTTGGAATTCCTCTGTGCAGCCCGTGCCAGCAATGTAAATAGTTACTGCTCCACGCTCGTCATTCACAGTAGGTTCATACTTGCAGCTGAGCAATTGGTCAACCCTGCCCAAAGAAACTTGTCTTGTCTTTTAAAAAAAAACCTTTCCCACAGAGAGTCGTAGAGTGACACAGCGTGGAAACAGGCTCCTCAGCCCAACATGCCCACGCCGACCAACGTGCCCCATCTACACTGGTCCCGCCTGCCTGCATGTGGTCCATATCCATCTAAACCTGTCCTATCCATGCACCTGTTCAATACTTTTTAAATACTGTGATTTTGAACGTTGTGATCAGAAATGCTCCAATTTCCTAAGATGTGCAGGTTTGTAGCCGTTAATTGGCCTCTATAAAATTGCCTCGAGAGTTTAGTTTAAGTTATAGAGACAGCGCAGAAACAGGCCCTTCGGCCCACCGTGTCCATGCCGGCCTTCAGTCACCCATTCCCCCACTAGTGCCACGTTAGACCACTTTCCCATCCACTGCCGGCACGCCAGGGCCAATTTTACCAGAAGCCGATTAACCTACAAACCCCACCCCCACGTGGGACCTTTGGGACGTGGGAGGAAACCGGAGCGCCCGGAGGAAACCCACGCAGTCACCTGGGAGAGCGTGCAAACTACACACACACAGACAGCACCAGACGTCAGGATCCAACCCGGATCTCTGGCTCTGTGAGGCAGGAACGCTACCCGTCCTTACAACATCTGGGGTTGATGTTCACACTTCCAGAGCGAAGGCTACAAAAAAACAGAGACTCACAGACAGTCAGGAGAGTTTGCAGGCATGAGTATAGGAGCAGGGAGGTTCTACTGCAGTTGTACAGGGTCTTGGTGAGACCACACCTGGAGTATTGCCTACAGTTTTGGTCTCCAAATCTGAAGAAGGACATTCTTGGCATAGAGGGAGTACAGAGAAGGTTCACCACACTGATTCCTAGGATGGCAGGACTTTCATATGAAGAAAGACTGGATAGACTCAGCTTGTACTCGCTAGAATTCAGAAGATTGAGGGGGGATCTTATAGAAACTTACAAAATTCTTTAGGGGTTGGACAGGCTAGATGCAGGAAGATTGTTCCCGATGTTGGGGAAGTCCAGAACAAGGGGTCACAGTTTAAGGATAAGGGGGAAATCTTTTAGGTCCGAGATGAGAAAAACATTTTTCACACAGAGAGTGGTGAATCTCTGGAATTCTCTGCCACAGAATATAGTTGAGGCCAGTTCATTGGCTATATTTATGAGGGAGTTAGATGTGGCCCTTGTGGCTAAAGGGATCAGGGGGTATGGAGAGAAGGCAGGTACAGGATACTGAGTTGGATGATCAGCCATGATCATATTGAATGGCGGTGCAGGCTCAAAGGGCCGAATGGCCTACTCCTGCACCTATTTTCTATGTTTCTATGTTCACCGTGAGTAGATTAGTTTTAATTCCGTTTTTTGTTTTATTTTAGTCTAGTCTCGTTTAAAGATACAGCACGGAAACAGGCGCTTCAGACCACCGAGTCCGCGCCGATCAGCGATCGCCCCGCACGCTAGCGCTATCCTACACGCATCAGTGGCCAATTTTACACAAACCAATTATCCCACAAACTTGTACGTCTTTGGGACGTGAGCGGGAACCGGAACACCCGGAGGAAACCCACGCCGTCACAGGGAGAACGTGCAAACTCTTTATAGACAGTCAGCACCCTATGGTCTGAAGAAGAGTCTCGACCCGAAACGTCACCCATTCCTTCTCCCCAGAGATGCTGCCTGTCCCGCTGAGTTACTCCAGCTTTTAGTGCCTATCTTTGGTTCAAACCAGCATTTGCAGTTGCTTCCTACACCCTGTAGTCAGGATCGAACCCAGGTTGTTCGAGCTTTAAGGCTGCAACTCTATCAGCTGCACCACCGTGTTGCCTGTTGGCAACTCTCCTGAAGATTATTAGCAAAGATCCTATAGCGGGCAAGATAGTCCACTCCACGAAAAAGACGTAGTACGGTCGTGGGAAGATTCATGTGTAATTTTCGGCCCCATTTCCGTAACCGGCTTCCGTCTCCGCACCAAAGATCCCACAGGATACTAGTGAGGAGACGGAAGCCGGTTACGGAAACATCCTCGTAAAAATAAAAGTTATTTGGTAAAAATCTTCTCCTCATTTTCAGAATTTTAGTTGTTCCCCCGCAACGTTGATTACACTGCGAGTCGGGTCGGGTCGGGTCGGGTCGGGTCGGGCTACGGAAATGGGTGAAAAAAAGGCCCACGTTCCGTTGCGTTCCGTTGCGTACTACACGTCAGCCCATTGCATTTAGCAGGAGTGGTCTATCTTGCTCCGCTATAGGATCTTTGATTATTAGGGTGTGGACGAGGAACAAGGAGCAGCAGATGTTTGTTCAAGGGATGCTTGGCTGCTGATTAATCGATGGAAACCTTATGCTGATACACCTTCTAAGTACTTGACAAAGATTGAGGGTTTATACAATTTTACACAGATTATATGGCCAGTTTCACGTAAAAATCCTGAACAAAATACGAATGAGACAGGCCGGCCACGATGGTGCAGCGGTAGAGTTGCTGCCTTACTGCGCTTGTAGCGCCAGAGACCCGGGTTCGATCCCAACTACAGGTGCTGTCTGTATTGTGTTTGTACGTTCTCCCCGTGACCAGCGTGGGTTTTCGCCGAGATCTTCAGTTTCCGCCCACACTACAAAGACGTGCAGGTTTGTAAGTTAATTGGCCTTGGTATAATTGTAAAATTGTGAGTGGAATAGTGTTAATGTGCGGGGATCGCTGGTCGGTGCGGACTCGGTGGGCCGAAGGGCCTGTTTCCGTGCTGTATCTCTAAACTGAGTGAGTATTTGGCCTTTAGCTCGGTTTAAACTAGTGTGTTTTATACATTACAGCGTGCGTTATAAAGATCTTAGATTTCAAATATTGAAGGGTCTTGATCCAAAATTCCACCTCCCCATCTTCTCCAGACGTGCTGCCTGACTCGCTGAATTATTCCAGCATTTGTGACCTTTCAAACATGTCAGCTTGTCGGGTTTAAAACCCAAATATCCCGAGGGCCGCACAGTGGTGCAGCAGGTAGAGCCACTGCCTCAGCGCCAGAGAGCCGGGTTCCATCCAGACTTTGGATGCTGTTTGTGCGGAGTTTGCACGTTCTCCCTATGACCGCGTGGGTTCCCTCCGGGTGCTCCAGTTCCCTGACCGCCGGCCAGCGATCCTCCCGTACACATGCACTTTCCGACCCACACTAGGGACACTGTTTACAAGTTTACCAATTAACCTACAAACCTGGAGTGTGGGAGGAAACCGGAGCACCAGGAGAAAACCCACGCAGGTCACAGGGAGAACGTGCAAACTCCGTAAGGACAGCACCCTCCGTCACACAGAGACCTGGAGCTTTTTAGTTTTGTTTAGAGATACAGTGCGGAGCAGGTCCACTGGCCCACTGAGTCCGCACCGACCAGCGATCCCCGCACATTAGCACTATCCTACACACACTAGAGACAGTTTACAAATATGCCAAGCCAATTAACCTACAAAACTACGTTTTTGGTGTGTGGGAGGAAACCAGAGATCCCGGAGAAAACCCACGCAGGTCACGGGGAGAACGTACAAACTCCGTACGGGCAGCACCCGTGGTCGGGATGGAACACGGATCTCTGGCGCTGTAAGGCAGCAAATCTACCGCTGCGCCACCGTGCGTGCAAGGATTTCACTGTACAGTGCATACGTGACATTAAAGAACACATTGAAAATTGAAGTGCGGAGGAAGGAACTGCAGATGCTGGATTAAATCGAAGATAGGCACAAAATGCTGGAGCAACTCAGCGGGACAAGCAGCATCTCCAGAGAGAAGGAATGGGTGACGTTTCAGGTCGAGACCCTGCTTCAGACTGATGCCAGGGGAGTGGGAGGTACATAGATAAGGAAGTGCAAGGTGTGAAAAGGGGACATTGAATCGTGGTTCCCCTGGCCTGGGTAAAAGACCTGGTTGGCAGTAACTCCACCGCTGCGCCACCGTGCACCCTGGTATGTTATCATTATGTCCGTAGATCACTTGGAGGAAACTAGATGGGCTGAAGGTCTGGGGTGATGGAACGTCATGAGAAGATCACAATGGATTGACTCAGCAGCCTTGGTTGAACATGGTTGCAAGAGCTTAATGCTTGTGCCAGCTGTGTCCTTATCGGCAAAGGTGGGGACATGTATTGGGCTACATCTTCCTGTTTAATCATTCACCAATATTTCAGATATGGTCAGATTCTGGGCCTTTGATCTGATCATCGTCCCACCGCCAGAGTCTTGGCATGCGGTTAAAGTCAGGCATTGGGAATACATTCCCCAAACCCATTGGTCCTGAGAAGCAGAGTAGGGAAGTAACGATATTGCCAAACACATTAAACAGATCAAAACGCAAACAGAAATAAAATATGAAAAGATTACAAAAGGAAGATAAAACAATTAAAACAACATCTAAAGGTCCAAAGTTCAGGGTGCGCACCAGACACAAGATTGAAAGAACGATAAAAGAAAGAAAGAAGAAATAAAAGAGCAAAGGAAGGGTGGAGTTGCTGACTTACAGCGACAGAGATCCGGGTTCGATCCTGACTACGGGCGCTGGCTGTACGGGGTTTGAACGTGTGGGGTTTCTCCGGGAGCTCCGGTTTCCTCCCACACACTCAAACGACGTAGGTTAATTGGCTTCGGTAAAATTGTAAATTTTCCCTGGTGTGTGTAGGGTAGTGTTAATGTGCGGGCAATGTTGGCCGGCCCGGACTCGGTGGGCCGAAGGGCCTGTTTCCCACGCTGTATCTCTAAACTAATCCAAACTAAACTAAAATAAATCAAGAGGACACTAAGCGTGGATCTTCATAAAGGGATAATCTTCTTTATTTCTCTATTTAATGGCAATTTCTGAATTAATGTGCAATAATTCATAAGCTGTTGGATAATTTTCTTCTATAAAGTACAATGTTAAAACCACAGATCATAATGAAGAGAGGATTTGGAAATTAAGACGTGAATTGATGGAATGGATTGGAAGATACAGCAAAGAAACAGGCCCTTCGACCTACTGGATCCATGCCGACCATCGATCGCCTGCTCACACTTACATAGAAACATAGAAACATATAAAATAGGTGCAGGAGTAGGCCATTCAGCCCTTCGAGCCTGCACCGCCATTCAATATGATCATGGCTGATCATCCAACTCAGTATCCAGTACCTGCCTTCTCTCCATACCCCCTGATCCCTTTAGCCACAAGGGCCACATCTAACTCCCTCTTAAATATAGCCAATGAACTGGCCTCAACTACCTTCTGTAGCAGAGAATTCCTGAGATTCACCACTCTGTGTGTGAAAAATGTTTTCCTCATCTCGGTCCAAAAAGATTTCCCCCTTATCCTTAAACTGTGACCCCTTGTTCTGGACTTCCCCAACATCGGGAACAATCTTCCTGCATCTAGCCTGTCCAACCCCTTAAGAATTTTGTAAGTTTCTCTAAGATCCCCCCTCAATCTTCTAAATTCTAGCGAGTACAAGCCGAGTCTATCCAGTCTTTCTTCATCTGAAAGTCCTGACATCCCAGGAATCAGTCTGGTGCACCTTCTCTGTACTACTAGTTCTGTGTTATCCCACTTTCTCATCCACTCCCTACACACGAGGGGGAAATTTACAGAGGCCAATTAACCTACAACACCCGCACGTCTTTGGGATGTGGGAGGAAAGTGGAACAACCGCGATCATAAGATTATGAGGGATGGTAGAATAAGGCCATTTGGCACATCGAGTCTACGCCATTCAATCATGGCTGATCTATCTCTCCTTCCTAACCCCCATTCTCCTGCCTTCTCCCCGTAACCTCTGACACCTGTACACAGGTACCCTCTGTCACAGGGAAAACATGCAAACTCCACACAGCCGGCACTATCTCTAAAGTAAACTAAACTAAAAAATCACTGGAGGTCAGGCATGTATATGACTGACATACAGTATGATGAAAGACTGGGCTTTTCTATTCACTGGAATTTAGACGGATGAGAGGGGATCTTATAGAAACATATAAAATTCTTAAAGGATTGGACAGGCTAGATGCATGAAAAATGTTCCGCATGTTGGGGGAGTCCAGAACCAGGGGTCACAGTTTAAGAATCAGGGGTCGGCCATTTAGGACTGAGGTGAGGAAAATCTTTTTCACCCAGAGAGTTGTGAATCTGTGGAATTCTCTGCCACAGAAGGCAGTGGAGGCCAATTCACTGGATGTTTTCAAGGGTGAGTTAGATTTAGCTCTTAGGGCTAAAGGAATCAAGGGATATGGGGGGAAAGCAGGAACGGGGTACTGATTTTAAATGATCAGCCATGGTCATATTGAATGGCGGTGCTGGCTCGAAGGGCCGAATGGCCTACTCCTGCAGCTATGTTTCTATGTACCTATTTTTTTTTAATACATTTTACGGGTTCTTTCTCCCTATCCTTCCACAAAATATCAATTGTTAACTCCTGGGCTGGTACTCCAGGGGTTTACACATCACTACTTTCCTTAATCTTCTCTTTGCTCTTTTCTTTTTTGCTTCTGCTGTTTCTCCATTGTTAAATTTAATACTAGAAGTTGTACACAAAATGTATTACGTTTTTATATGCCACGGATTATACTACTGTACATTGCTTCTAATAAAAATATTAATTAAAAAATTTAAACATTTAAAAAATGTACGTGCGTGGATACGCGATGCGACACTTCGCAAAGACGCGAGCTTCACGTACGCCACTTGCAGAGCGAATGCTACAAATGAACAGAGACAGCGCCGGCCAGAAGACTTTCCAGGCATGTTTACTGTGGATGTTTTAGTTTAGAGAATACAGCGTGGATTCAGTCAGGATCGAACCCGGGGCCTCTGGCGCTGTGGGTCAGTAGCTCGACCAGGATATAAGGTCATAAGGGATAGGAGTAGAATTATGCCATTCAGCCCATCGAGTCTACTCCGCCATTCAATCATGGCTGATCAATCTCCCCCTCCTAACCCCCATTCTCCTGCCTTCTCCCCATAACCCCTGACACCTGTACTAATCAAGAATCTATCTACCTATTTCGGCGTGCATATTTCCGAAGATCTCTCCTGGTCCCAGAACACTGATGCAATCATAAAGAAAGCACATCAGCGCCTCTACTTCCTGAGAAGATTACGGAGGGAGTCGGTATGTCGAGGAGGACTCTCTCGAACTTCTACAGGTGCACAGTAGAGAGCATGCTGACCGGTTGCATCGTGGTTTGGTTCGGCAACTTGTGCGCCCAGGAGCGGAAAGGACTGCAAAAAGTAGTAAACACTGCCCAGTCCATCATCGGCTCTGACCTCCCTACCATCGAGGGGATCTACCGCAGTCGCTGCCTCAAAAAGACTGGCAGCATCATCAAGGACCCACACCGTCCTGGCCACACACTCATCTCTCCGCTGCCTTCAGGTGGAAGGTACAGCAGCCTGAAGACTGCAACGTCCAGGTTCAGGAATAGCTGCTTCCCCACTGTCATCAGGCTATTAAACTCAACTCGGACGAAATCTGAACTTTAATTAGCCTACTGCACTTTATATGTTTCTTTATGTGTGTATATATCTATATTCAATGGTATATGGACACACTGATCTGTTCTGTATTATTTATGCCTGCAATATTCTGTTGTGCCGAAAGCAAAGCAAGAATTCCATTGTTCTATCTGGGACACATGACAATAAACTCTCTTGAATCTTGAATCTTAAAAATATCCACCGTCTTGGCCTCCACACCCTTCTGTGGCAAAGAATTCCCACAGATTCACCACCCTCTGACCAAAGAAATTCCTCGTCATCTCCTTCCTAAAAGAACGTCCTCTAATTCTGAGGCTATGACCTTTGTTCCTCGACTCTCCCACTAGCGGAAACACCCTTTCCAAATATCTGGAAACACCCATGTGCCTTCTTGTGTGACTTTCATCACCGCACGGAGAATTGCTGGAGGCTTATCTCTGAACAAGGTGCTGTTCATGACAGTCAGGCAAGGAATGATTGCGAAGGGACTTTAGACTGTCGGCTCTGGGAGTGGCCATCAATGGGCAGTCATGAGATGCTGTAATATTGGATTGGAATACCGGATGGGTAAGCTCACTGCTTACGAGACACAGTGCGGAAACAGGCCCTTCGGCCCACCGAGTCGGCACCGACCAGTGATCACCCCACACACTAGCGCTATCCCACACACGAGGGACAATTAACCTACAAATTGGGTCTCGACCCGAAACGCCACACGGAATCAAGGAATATGGGGAGAAAGCATGAACAGGGTACAGATTCTGGATGATCAGCCATGTTCATAGTGAATAGCGGTGCTGGCTCAAAGGGCCGAATGGCCCACTCCTGCACCTATTTTCTATGCTTGCCCCACTGAGTTACACCGACAAACCTGAGCGTCTTTGGAATGTGGGAGGAAACCGGAGCACCCGGAGAAAAATCATGGGGAGAGCGTGCAAACTCCGAACAGACAGCGCCAGTGGTCGGGAACAAACCTGAGTCTCTACCGCTGCGCCACCGTGCCACTGCTTACATACAACACAGTACAGGAACAGGCCCTTGTGCCCACGATATCTGTGCTGAACCTGGTGCCATTAAACTGATCCCATCTGCCTGTAGATATGTCTTTGGGATGTGGGAGGAAACCAAGGCACCAGGAGGAAACCCATTTGGTCACAGGGAGAACGTGCAACCTCCACGGAGGCAGTACCTGAGGTCAGGATCGAACCCGGGTCCCTGGCGCCGCCCCCACCCTAGTCGTCCTGCCAGTTCCACTGTTCGCATCCTTTGTAATCCGCTCGTTCTCACACTTTCCCCAGCCAACACCTCATGTCCTGGTGTCGAGACAACAACCTTTATCTCAACATCAGCAAGACAAAGGAGATTGTGATCGACTTCAGGAAGTGAAACGATACACAGACCCCGGTTTGCATTGACGGCGCAGAAGTGGAGAGGGTTGAAAACTTCAAGCTCGTCGGAGTTAAAATCACCAACAACGTCTCCAGGACCACTCACATTGAAGCAACGACCAAGAAAGCTCACCAACGCCTCTACTTCCTTAGCAGGCTTAGGAAGTTTGGCAAGTCCCCAACAACTCTCACCAACTTCTACAGATGCACCATCGGAAGCATTTTATCGGGATGCCTCACAGCTCGGTTTGGGAACGGCTCCATCCAAGGCCACAGTACAAATTGCCGCGAATTGTGGACGCAGCTCAGACCATCACACAAACCGACCTCCTTCCCATTGTGCAGTCTTGGCCCCCTAATTTGAGGAAGGACATTCTTGCTATTGAGGGAGTGCAGCGTAGGTTTACAAGCCAACTCCGCCACACCGCCAGGACAACAGACCTTCACCGTCAGGTCAAGAACCTTGTGCTTCCAACAACTGGGACTTGAAAATGGCGGCAAACTGGCGACTCTGGATATTGTCTCAATGTAATATAATAATAATTTTATTTATGGGCGCCTTTCAAGAGTCTCAAGGACACCTTACAAACATTTAGCAGGTAGAGGAAAAACATATAAGGGGAATGAAATAAATAGTAGAGACATGACTAGTACACAAAGAAAAGACAGAATTCAATACAAAACACAATATGAGGCAATGAAACAGATGAAAAGGGAGGGGGACGTGGGGCTAAGGATAGGCAGAGATGAAGAGATGGGTTTTGAGTCTGGACTGGAAGATGGTGAGGGACACGGAATTACGGATCAGTTGGGGGAGGGAGTTCCAGAGCCTGGGAGCTGCCCTGGAGAAGGCTCTATCCCCAAAACTGCGGAGGTTGGACTTGTGGATGGAGAGGAGACCGGCTGATGTGGATCTGATGGACCGTGTACTACTGCTACACACTTGTACTGTATCTGTGATGCTGGTCTAATGTGTATCTCAGCGTTTATGTGTAGTGATACGTACTGAACTGCATACAAAAATTATAGTTGAAAAATAAAGCACCATACCACGGTGAGGGGGGGAGGGGAAGATTTATAGGAACCTGAGGGGTAACTTTTTCACACAAAGGGTGGTGGGTGTATGGAACATGCTGCTGGGGGAGGTAGTTGAAGCCAGGACGTATAAGAAACATTTAGACAGGTACATGGATAGAGGGATATGGGCCAAATGCAGTCAGGTGGGACTTAGTGCAGATGGGACATGTTGGTCGGCGTGGGCATGTTGGGCCTGTTTCCACACTAGATGACAATCGCTCTATGATCAATGGTCGGCATGGACTCATTAGGCTGAAGTGTCTGTTTCCACGCTGTATCTCTAAACTAAACTAAACTGGACTGTAATGTAAAACATGTATTGACATCAAATTCTGGATTACAGACTACTGTCTAAACAAACCCACATCATCATTGCATAACTGCAATAGTGTATTATTTCCTGTCAACAGTTCAAGAATTCTGTTGATATGCCAGGGAGAGAAGATGCCAAGTAGACAGCAAACATTAAAGCAAGATGCACTGCAGACTAAGGTACAGCAGGCAGTGAAGAAAGCTAATGGCATGTTGGCCTTCATAGCGAGAGGATTTGAGTATAGGAGCAAGGAGGTCCTGCTGCAGTTGTACAGGGCCCTGGTGAGATCACACCTGGAGTATTGTGTGCGGTTTTGGCCTCCTAATTTGAGGAAGCACATTCTTGCTATTGAGGGAGTGCAGCGTAGGTTCACCAGGTTAATTCCCGGGATGGCGGGACTGACATATGAGGAAAGAATGGATCGATTGGGCTTATATTCACTGGAATTTAGAAGGGTGAGAGGGGATCTTATAGAAACATATAACATTCATAAGGGATTGGAAAGGCTAGTTGCAGGAAAAATGTTACCAATGTTGGGGGAGTCCAGAACCAGGAGTCACAGTTTAAGAATAAGGGGCAGGTCATTTAGGACTGAGATGGGGAAAAACTTTTTCATCCAGAGAGTTGTTAATCTGTGGAATTCTCTGCCACAGAGGGCAGTGGAGGCCAATTCACTGGATGTTTTCAAGAGAGAGTTAGATTTAGCTCTTAGGGCTAACGGAATCAAGGGATATGGGGAAAAAGCAGGAACAGGGTACTGATTTTGGATGATTGGCCATAATATTGAATGGCGGTGCTGGAAACAGGCCCTTCGGCCCACTGAGTCAGCACTGACCATCGATCCCCGCACATTAACACTGTCCTGCACACACTAGGGATAATTTCCCAAGCCAATTAACCTGCAAACCTGTACGTCTTTGAAGTGTGGGAGGAAACCGAAGATCTCGAGATGAAAACCCACGCGGGTCACGGGGAGAACGCACAAACTCCGTACAGACAAGCACTCGTAATTGGGGTCGACCCCAGGTCTCTGGCACTGTAGGCACCGTAAGGCAGCAACTCTCCCGCTGTGCCACCTTGCCGCCCTAGCTGTGTACTATACCATTAACCATCGCCAGTTCTTGGCATTCACTATATACTTTACCCCTACATTCAACTCCTCACACTCGCTCGGATTAAACTCCATCTGCCATTTCTCTGCCCATTTCTGCAGCTGATCTACATCCCGCTACTATTATATGACAGCCACCCTCACTGTCTGCAACTCCAGCAATCATGGCGTTGTCTGTAAACTTACTAACCAGTCCATCCACACATGTATGTATGTATGTTATTGAAGGATGAGAGGGTATCTTATTGAAACATAAGGTTATAAAGGGTTTGGACACGCTAGAGGCAGGAAACATGTTCCCGATGTTGGGTGTGTCCAGAACCAGGGGCCACAGTTTAAGAATAAGGGGGAAGACATTTAGAACGGAGACGAGGAAACCCTTTTTCACACAGAGAGTTGTGAGTCAGTTAAATTCTCTGCCTCAGAGAGTGCAAGAGAGAGCTAGATAGGGCTCTTAAAGATAGTGGAGTCAGGGGATATGGAGAGAAGGCAGGAACGGGGATACTGATTGAGGATAATCAGCCTTGATCACATGGTGGTGCTGGCTCGAAGGGCCGAATGGCCTACTCCTGCACCTAGTGCCTATTGTCTATGTATATATGCAGATGCACACAAAATGCTGGAGTAACTCAGCGGGACAGGCAGCATCTCTGGAGTGAAGGAGTGGGTGACGTTTCGGGTCGAGACCCTTCTTCAGACGGGTTGAGACCGAATCGTCACACCCATTCCATCCCTCCGCAGATGCCGCCTGTCCCGTTGAGTTCCACCAGCATTTTGTGCCGATCATTCTGGTGAATCTCCCCTGAACCCTTTCCACACCATCCCTGTAATGAACGGGGTGACCATGCAAAAGTCCAAATGCCGGAGGCCAACTTGTCGCACTGTCTCACACGATGCAGCTTCGTAGGGCTTTGGTGAGGCTGCATTCGGAGTCTTGTGTGTTAAACTGAGATTCTTTTCTTGGCAGCGCCCTAGCGATTGTGATAAGAAAACGGTGACGTCAAGAGGGTATAGTTCACTGGCTAGAATATAATGTTCACTCCACTCACAATGGTGATTAGTTCACGCATGTGTCTGTATGACATGACTGATTACCGAGGAACAGTCTGTACATTCTACAGCCTCCCATTGATCTCAAGTTGACACCTGAGCTCGTCATGCTTCATCAGTTCATAAGTTCTAGGAGCAGAATGAGGCCATTCGGCCCATCAAGTCTACTCCGCCGTTCAATAATGGCTGTTCTACCTCTCCCTCTCAACCTCGTCCTCCTGCCTTCTCCCCATAACCCCTGATACCCATACTAATCCAGAATCTGTCAACCTGCGCCTTAAAAATATCCACTGACTTGGCCTCCACGGCCATAAGTGGCAAAGAATTCCACAGATTCACCACCCTCCGACTATAGAAATTCCTCCTCATCTCCTCTCTAATGCCCCTGTCCCACTTAAGAAACCTGAACGGAAACCTCTGGAGACTTTGCGCCCCACCCAAGGTTTCCGTGCGGTTCCCGGAGGTTTTTGTCAGTCTCCACTACCTGCTTCCACTACCTGCAACCTCCGGGAACCGCACGGAAACCTTGGGTGGGGGCACAAAGTCTCCAGAGGTTTCTGTTCAGGTTTCTCAAGTGGGACAGGGGCATTAAGGTACGTCCTTTTATTCTCAGGCTGTGGCCTCTGGTCCTAGACTCTCCCACGACTTTTTCGTGACGTATCCCCCTTCTCTGTCTCCGTCTGCGCTGAGGCCTAATGGCGGAGCTGGCGGCCTCCAGCCTGTGACTGACCCCGAGGCTCCGGAGGCAGAGCCAGCCAGGACTCACCAACGAGAGGCTGGCCGTCTTCGGGGCTGAGGCAGCGGTGGCCCGACTTGCTGGTGCGGCGTTCTGGCTTTCGGCGGCGGCCTGGAACTGATGCAGCGGGGCTTGGAGCTGAGACTGCGGGACCCGGAGCTGGGGTGTCGGCCTGGAGCTGATGCTGTGGCGGGCGGTCTCGGAACGGAGACGGCGTTCCGGCTTTCGGCGGCGGTGACATCACTATGGACGTCCGCTGGACTGGAAGGCGGCATCTCCGGCCTGGATCAATCGCCTCAGCGCAGAGGGAGAACAAGGAGGGAAGAGACGGAGACAAAGACTTTACCTCCATCACAGTGAGGATGTGCTTGGCGAACTCACTGTGGTGGATGTTTAATTTGCGTTTATTGTATGTTTTGATTTTATTGATTCTGTGTATGACTGATTTTATTGATTCTGTGTCAGGTCTGAATTACAATAAAGGAATCTAATCCAATCTAGTGGAAACATCCTCTCCACGTCCACTCTATCCAGTCCTTTCTCTGTCCGGTAAGTTTCAACGAGGTCTTTCTAGACTCCAGCCAGGACAGGCCCCAGCACCTTCAAACGCTCTTCATCCGTTAGTGAACCCATTCATTCATGGGGTCGTTCCAGTAAACCTCCTCTGGACCTGCCCCAACGCCAGCACATCCCTCCGCAGATGCGGTGCTTTCCAAACCTTCCACCCGCACACGATCCACCACTCCAACAAGCTCGTTCTCCAAACCCAAGCCAAGATTGGAAGCCGCGCCACAGATAACGCGCTCTGGAAAGAAACATCTGTTAAAATTTACTAATATTTAAGGATGAGAGTGCAATAGTTCAAACTGAATTCCAATCCAAATTACCACGTCACACTTGTTCTCTTTGGCGACGAGACAGCTGCCTATCTCTCGAAAGGGCCCAATAGATGTAGAATAATTAGTCCCACATGTGGCCTGCAGCTGCCTGTTTTCCTGTTCCTTCAAGCGGTTTTAATGACTTATTTACAGAAAAAGTAAACTATGTTTTTACAACCTACGCTCAACTTTATTTGTCGATGGCATGTGAATGGAATTTGTGGCGGGCACTTCAGTTTAGTTTAGTTTAGTTTGGAGATTGAGAGGGAAAGATAGCACAGCCACGACTGAACGGCGGGGTAGACTTTATGGGCCGAATGGCCTGATTCTGCTCCTATAATTTCCGCACGTCTGTAGTTCTCTCAGAGTGAATGAGCAGATTAAAGAGGCTTGCACGGCATGTATTTTTACACAGAGGGTGGGGGGTGCTGGAATGCACTGCCAAGGGTGGTGGTGGAGGCAGATGTGACAGTGGTGTTTTAAGAGGCTTTTAAATAGGTACATGGATATAGAAACATAGACAATAGGTGCAGGAGGAGGCCATTCGGCCCTTCGAGCGAACACCGCCATTCAATATCATCATGGCTGATCATCCAGAATCAGTTCCCCGTTCCTGCTTTCTCCCCATATCCCTTGATTCCGTTAGCCCTAAGAGCTAAATCTAACTCTCTCTTGAATACATAATATGCAGAAATTTAGTTTGGTTTAGAGATACAGCGTGGGAAACAGGCCCTTCAGCCCACAGAGCCCACGCTGACCAGTGTGTACATAATATTGTAAATAGTTGAATAAATCAGTTTTGGTTAAAAAAAAAGTGGGCGGCTCAGCCGGGCCCTTCTATGCTGTGGCCAGTCAGGCCTGCAGTGGACGGCCCAGCTGGGTCCTTCTTCACAGCGACCCGCCGTGTCAAATGGGGTCAAATTCAAGTGAAATTTTGATAAAAACTATTAAAACGAAACAAAGAGAAAAATAGAGAGCGGAAAAATAAAGAGAAAGTTGGGGAAAAAAATTCAAAGTGTAAGATTTTACCCCGTGAAACTTTCCAGAGTTTTACATGCACAGTAGCTGGGTCACAGAGGTCATTGAAAACGGCTCATGTTTTACAAAAAGGCCTCAGAAAAAAACTGAATTTATTTTGCAAAGATGTTTATTTCTCTACATTTCGATCAGTCTGCCACGGTCATTTTTTTAATGACATTCCTTCAGGGAGGGAATTGCAAAAACATGCGGCATTGAACGCAGACTCTAAACAAGAACGCTCTCGAATGGAAAGCAAGTACCGACCGCTAAGTCCAAGATGATAACCTTGGGCCCAAGCGTTTACAAGTTTTACAATTTTGATGGCACATCTTCTGCCAACCAAGGCTCCTAGTCCGGCTGATGTGAGGCTAAACACATATTGGAGGAACAGCATCTCATATTTCGCTTGGGCAGCTTACAATCCAGTGATATGAATATTGATTTCTCTAACTTTAAGTACCCCCCCCGGCATTCCCTCTCTCTCTATCACACCCCCACCCAAGTCTCATCAGCTTCATATGAAGAAAGACTGGATAGACTCGGCTTGTACTCGCTAGAATTTAGAAGATTGAGGGGGGATCTTATAGAAACGTACAAAATTCGTAAGGGGTTGGACAGGCTAGATGCAGGAAGATTGTTCCTGATGTTTGGGAAGTCCAGAACAAGGGGTCACAGTTTAAGGATAAGGGGGAAATCTTTTAGGACGAGATGAGAAAAACTTTTGTCACACAGAGAGTGGTGAATCTCTGGAATTCTCTGCCACAGAAGTTGAGGCCAGTTAATTGGCTATATTTAAGAGGGAGTTAGATGTGGCCCTTGTGGCTAAAGGTATCAGGGGGTATGGAGAGAGGGCAGGTACAGGATACTGAGTTGGATGATCAGCCATGATCATATTGAATGGTGGTGCGGGCTCGAAGGGCCGAATGGCCTACTCCTGCACCTATTTTCTATGTTTCTATGTTTCTTCTCGTTTTCACCCAACAAACAGCAAACATTGACCTGTTTTCTTTATCATTGTAACTTTGTCTGCCTGTCTTTCATTCATTTGTTCTTTATCTCTCGACATCATCGTCATCATCTCCCGTTTCCCTTCCCCATGATTTCAGTCTGAAGAAGGGTCTTGACCCGAAACGTCACCCATTCCTTCTCTCCAGAGATGCTGCCTGTCCCGCTGAGTTACTCCAGCATTTTACGTCTATCTTCTGAAGAAGACTCTGCTGGACATGCAAGTCAAAGAATTAGAGAAGCAATCTGCAAATGTAAGGTTAAAGTCTGAATGAATTTAAATTCAACTATTAGTATAGTTTAGAGATACAGCATGGAAACCGGCCCTTCGGCCCACCGAGTCCGCGCCAACTAGCAATCCCCGCACACTAACACTATCCTGCACACTAGGGATAAATTTTACCAAAGTCAATTAACCTACAAATCTGTACATCTTTCAAATGTGGGAGGAAACCGGAGCACCCGGAACAAACCCACGCGGTCACAGGGAGAACGTGCAAACTCCGTACAGACAGCATCCGCGGTCGGAATCTAACGTGGGTCTCTGGCGCTGTAAGGCAGCGACTCTATCTCTGCCCGTTCTGAAATTCAGGAAACAAATGCATTTGAAGCTGATTGACTCAACTTCTTAGTCTTATCGTGTTTCTATCACAGCTCTTCAACAACAAAGTTTGTAGAGACAGTTTGCTAATGAATAGATTTAGAAGAGGCAAGTGATATTTAATACAAGTGAAAGAGTGCTGTCGATGGGCAGCACGGCAGCGCAGCGGTAGAGTTGCTGCCTCACAACGTTAAAGACCCGGGTTTGACCCTGACTATGCATGCTGTCTGGACAGAGTTTGTACATGACTACGTGGGGTACTCAAGTTTCCTCCCACATCCCAAAGACAAACAAGTTTGTCGGCTCATTTGGCTTTGGTAAAAATTGTAAATTGTCCCTGGTGTGTGTAGGGTAGCGTTAGTGTGCGCGGGGATCGCTGGTCGGCGCGGGCTAGGTGGGCCGAAGGGCCTGTTTCCACGCTGCATCTCTAAAGTCTAAAGCGATCAGCTGAATCAACATAGTGCTTATTTATTTGACATCAACTGATTCAAAAATATGATCTTATTTTCTTTATTGCCCAAAATGATTCATCTCCTTTTCGGCAATTGTATATTACTGCCGCCCAGAGCCAAAATTCTTGACCACGTTACTTATTAAACTCTGGGTGTGGGATTTATGGTGTTAGGTTGTAACATTTATCCCGCAACTAATCTTGATATAAAATGACTGTGTGTGTGTTTGCTTACTGTTAGTAAGCAATGAAATATGATTCATTGTGAAAAATGGGAATTACAAGTCACCGTGGCAAACTGCACACAATCTTCCAATGATTCGATGATGCTTTAATGTGACATAGAAACATAGAACAAGGGAGCAGGAGTCGGCCCTTGGAGCCAGCACCGCCATTCAATATGATCATGGCTGATCATCTAATACCAGTGGACAAAAATGCTGGAGAAACTCAGCGGGTGGACGTACAGAGAGAGTACAGGGGAGATTTACTAGAATGTTGCCTGGGTTTCAACAACTAAGTTACAGAGATAGGTTGAATAAGTTAGGTCTTTATTCTCTGGAGCGCAGAAGGTTGAGGGGGGACTTGATAGAGGTCTTTAAAATGATGAGAGGGATAGACAGAGTTGACAAGCTTTTCCCTTTGAGAATAGGGAGGATTCAAACAAGAGGACATGACTTCAGAATTAAGGGACAGAAGTTTAGGGGTAATATGAGGGGGAACTTCTTAACTCAGAGAATGGTAGCGGTGTGGAATGAGCTTCCAGTGGAAGTGGTGGAGGCAGATTCATTGGTATCATTTAAAAATAAATTGGATAGGCATATGGATGAGAAGGGAATGGAGGGTTATGGTATGAGTGCAGGCAGGTGGGACTAAGGGGGAAAAAAATTTGTTCGGCACGGACTTGTAGGGCCGAGATGGCCTGTTTCCGTGCTGTAATTGTTATATGGTTATATGGTTATATGGGTGAGACAGCATCTATGGAGCGAAGGAAATAGGCCGAAACCCTTCTTCAGACTTTAAGGAAGAAGAATAGCCGTGCATGGCGTCAGATTCCCGGTCGGTATCTATATCCGGCTTGGGTCCGAACTGGGAGGTAGGGAACTGGAGCTGGAAGCCATGAGGTACAAGATGGAGGCGCAGGCAAGTCCAGAGAAAGCAAACATGGCTGTGGATCCGGATCTGGGTTAGGAAGTGGCCGTAGAGTTGGAGGTCAGGGGGTGTCACAGGGAGGGGGCAGTAGAGTTGGAGGGCAGGGGGTGTCACAGGGAGGGGGCAGTCAGAGACGGGGTTGTTAAACTGGCTTCGGAGGGAGGAGGAGAACTTCTTCAAAGTAGTCATACCTTGAGGACATTTCGCAGTGGAGTGGACAAAATGTTCAAGAAGGAACTGCAGATGCTGGAAAATCGAAGGTAGACAAAAATGCTGGAGAAACTCAGCGGGTGCAGCAGCATCTATGGGCCAGTACCCCGTTCCTGCTTACTCCCCATCTCCCTTGATTCCGTTAGCCCTAAAGAGCTCAATTTAACTCTCTCTTGAATACATGAAGCCTAGGTACGGTGAAATGATTTGTTTTTGTGTACAAGGCGGTAACTTCACACAGCAGTCCTCACCGAGGCTGTAGACAAGGAGTCGGCAAGTTTCTGCCGTTGACAAAGCTACAAACATTCACCGCATCTGACATTGTACATGATGTTTGTAGATGTTTGGGTTTTAATAAAAGTCATGTGACAATAAGCTATCATTGGATTGGGGCGGCACGGTGGCGCAGCGGTAGAGTTGCTGCCTTACAGCGCTTGTGGCGCCAGAGACCTGGGTTCGATCCCGACTACGGGTGCTGTCTGCACGGAGTTTGTACGCTCTCCCCGTGACCCGCGTGGGTTTTCTCAGAGATCTTCGGTTTCCTCCCACACTCCAAAGACGTGCAGGTCTGTAAGGTTAATTGACGTGGTGTATGTGTAAAATTATTCCGAGTGTGTGGGTCGGCACGGACTCGGTGGGCCGAAGGGCCTGTTTCCGTGCTTTCCCTATAAACTATACTCAATTAAATAGTTTATCAAGTTTAAATACAGATTTGAATGAACCTTTAAGGCCGAATAGTGAAAGGCTCGGGTAGAGTGGATGTGGAGAGGATGTTTCCACTAGTGGGAGAGTCTAGGACCAGAGGTCATAGCCTCAGAATCAAAGGTTGTTCTTTTAGGAAGGAAATGAGGAGAAATCTCTTTAGTCAGAGAGTGGTGAATCTGTGGAATTCTTGGCCACAGAAGGCTGTGGAGGCCAAGTCAATGGATATTTTTAAGGCAAAGAGAGAGAGATTCTTGATTAGTATGGGTGTCAGGGGTTATGGGGAGAAGGCAGGAGAATGGGGTTAGGAGGGAGAGATAGATCAGCCGTGGTTGAATGGCGAAGTAGACTTGTTGGGCCGAATGGCCTAATTCTGCTCCTATCACTTAAGAAATCATGAAGTTATGAGTTGAACGGAATGAATGAATGAATACGTTTATTGGCCAAGTATTCACATACAAGGAATTTGCCTTGGTGCTCCGCCCGCAAGTGACAACATGACATATAGTGACAGTTAGCAATGACACATAAAACATTGAACATTAATAATAAAACATGTGAATTAAATGAAATACCAGAGCAAAAGGAGGCTATAGAATTTTGGTTATTCAGTATAGCTACTACTCGTGGGAAAAAAAGCTGTTTTGATGTCTGGCTGTGGCAGCTTTGAAAGTCCGGAGTCGCCTTCCAGAGGAAAGTGATTCAAAGAGTTTGTGGCCAGGGTGAGAGGGGTCAGAGATGATCTTACCCGCTCGCTTCCTGGCCCTTGCAGTGTACAGCTCATCAATGGAGGGAAGGATGCAGTCAATGCCATGACAAGGAAGGGAAATACAAAGTGCTGGAGTAACTCAGCAGGTCAGGCAGAATTCTCTGGAGAACATGGATAGCTGATGTTTCGGGTTGAGACACGTCAACTCTGTCTATCCCTCTCATCATTTTAAAGACCTCTATCAAGTCCCCCCTTAACCTTCTGCGCTCCAAAGAATAAAGCCCTAACTTATTCAACCTATCTCTGTAACTTAGTTGTTGAAACCCAGGCAACATTCTAGTAAATCTCCTCTGTACTCTCTCTATTTTGTTGACATCCTTCCTATAAT
Source organism: Leucoraja erinaceus (assembly GCF_028641065.1). Classification (NCBI taxonomy): domain Eukaryota; kingdom Metazoa; phylum Chordata; class Chondrichthyes; order Rajiformes; family Rajidae; genus Leucoraja; species Leucoraja erinaceus. The sequence continues at coordinate 42,475,764 of NC_073391.1, read as the reverse complement.
TGGGCGACCAAAATTGTACACCATACTCCAGATTTGGTCTCACCAATGCCTTGTACAATTTTAACATTACATCCCAGCTTCTATACTCAATGCTCTGATTTATAAAGGCTAGCATACCAAAAGCTTTCTTTACCACCCTATCTATATGAGATTCCACCTTCAAGGAACTATGCACAGTTATACCCAGATCCCTCTGTTCAACTGTATTCTTCAATTCCTTACCATTTACCATGTACGTCCTATTTTGATTTGTCCTGCCAAGGTGTAGCACCTCACATTTATCAGCATTAAACTCCATCTGCCATCTTTCAGCCCATTTTTCCAAATGGCCTAAATCACTCTGTAGAGTTTCTGATGTTTCGGGTTGAGACAGACTGATTGGGGAGGGGGCGGGGGATGAAAGGTGGAAGAGGGGAGAGGCAGGACAAAGCATAGCGGGTAAACTCAATGAGATTTGAGATTTGCAGGGCAAGTAGTTCTTGTACAAAGCGTGGTGTGTGCCTGGAACATGCTGCCGGGGAGGATGGAGGCTGATGTACGGGAATCACCCATTCCTTCTCTCTGGCAATGTTACCTGTCCCGCTGAGTTACTCCAACTCTATCATAGGCTGGTACAGTGTGTATTGCCTGGTCCTGTACGCACTGAGAGCTGGCGGTGTGCGGTCTCTCCTGACACCAGTCTGCCGCAGCAATTCTGTTTAAACCAGCATCTTGAGTTCCTTCATACACAATAAAAAACAGCCCCAACACAAACCTGACAACCCAAGAATTCCTGGAACAAATCATTTTAGCTGTCACTTATTAACCCGGGTCAGATGGAGCAAATATCACATCTGCCCCACGTTGTAGTACTTGGAGGTTTGCCCATTCCCAGCGTTGGTTGATCACCCTGCAGAATATCCAGTCAGCTTCACCATCAATGGGGTTCTAGTAACACTGACAATGCACCTCATCCTCACCACACGATTCCCACTTCAAGCAAAGTGAGTGCAGGAAGGAGTCGCAGATGCCGGTTTACACCGAAGATAGAATTAAAGGAGGTTCCTTTAGGAAAGAGATGAGGAGAAATGTCTTCAGTCAGAGGGTGGTGAATCTGCGGAATTCTTTGCCACAGGGGGCTGTGGAGGCCAAGTCAGTGGATATTTTCAAGGCAGAGATGGATAGATTCTTGATTAGCACGGGTGTGAGGTTTTGGGGAGAAGGCAGGAGAATGGGGGTTGAGAGGGGGTGACAGATCAGCCATGGTTGAATGGCCGAGCAGACTCGATGGGCCGAATGGCCCAATTCTGCTCCGTAGTCTGATGCTACCTGGATCTCTGGCGCCGTGAGGCAGCAGCTGAGTCACTGTGCCGCCCCCATGGTGTTAAATCTTTACACGATACACTACATTTAATGGGTAAAATGAGCACATGGAACAAGGCAAGGTGCAAAATGTTCCCCATGTTGGGGGAGTCCACAACCAGGGGTCACAGTTTGAGGATAAGGGGTAGGCAATCTAGGACTGAGATGAGGAATAACTTTTTTCACCCCGAGAGTTGTGAATCTGTGGAATTCTCTGCCAATTCACTGCGGAGACCAGTTCACTGGATGTTTTCAAGAGAGAGTTAGATGTAGCTCTTCGGGCTAACGGAATCAAGGGATATGGGGAGAAAGCAGGAACGGGGTACTGATTCTGGATGATCGGCCATGATCATATTGAATGGCAGTGCTGGCTCGAAGGGCCGAATGGCCTACCCCTGCACCTATTTTCTATGTTTCTAAGGAACATATCACTGTAAAGGTATTTGGCAGACCGCAAAACTGGACTTTGTTACCAGAGGGTAATCATATAAACATGCACTTGATAAATACACTTATTAGATATTTGCATAAGTCACTCAATAGCAAGAGCTGTAAAAACTGAAAAAGCCCCTCTATAAATCCAGAACTTTGCTGCGTTATATGATCCAAGCTGTGTCAATATTAACTGGCCTTGGCTCTCCTGGGTTGGAGCAGCGACGCTGGCCCGAGTATCGGCTCTAGTTTACTGTCAGTAAACTCCTCCTTAAAGTGCACATCCAACAGAAATGCAATTAGGCTCAAACAGCCTTGTGCTGCTGTAGAGTGATACAGCGTGGAAACAGGCCCTGTGGCCCAACTTGCCCACACCAGCCAACATGTCCCAGCTACACTAGCCCCACCTGCCTGCGTTTGGTTCATATCCCTCCAAACCTGTCCATGTACAGTACCTGTCTGTTTCTTCAACGTTGGGATAGTCCCTGCCTCAACTACCTCCTCTGGCAGCTTGTTCCAGACACCCACCACCCTTTGTGTGAAACGGTTACCCCTCACATTCCTATTAAAACTTTTCCCCTTCACCTTAAAGCCTTCTTGTCCTCGATTCCCCCACTCTGGGCAAGAGACTCTGTGCATCTACCCGTTCTATTCCTCTCGTGATTTTATACACCTCTATAAGATCACCCCTCATTCTTCTGCGCTCCAGGGAATAGAGTCCCAGCCTACTCAACCTCTCCCTATAACTCAGACCCTCTAGTCCTGGCAATATCTTCGTTAATCTTCTCTGTACCTTTTCCAGCTCGATAATAGTTCAATAACATGGTGCCCAAAACTGAACACAATATTCTACATGCGGTCTCACCAACGTCTTATACAACTGCAACATGACCTCCCAACTTCTATACTCAATACTCTGACTGATGAGGGCCAAAGTGCCAAAAGCCTTTTTGACCACCTTATCTACCTGCGACTCAACCTTCAAGGAACCATGCACCTGCATTCCTAGACCCCTCTGCTCTACAACACTACCCAGAGGCCTACCATTTGCTGTGTAGGTCCTGCCCTTGTTCGACATCCCAAACTGCAACACCTCACACTTCTCTGAATTAAATTCCATCAACCATTCCTCCGCCCGCCTGACCAATCGATCCAGATCCTGCTGCAATCTTCCACAACCATCTTCACTATCTGCCCTTCTCTCTATCAGATCACTATGATTTTTTTTCAAACTACCTGTAGTGTGATTCTTAAATACCACCCCCAAAATGAATCATTGTTTCATAGCAGAAACAAATGTTGCAGAATTTTTTGGGGAAGAAATATAATGAAAACTATAAACGGTGGCGCAGAGGAAGAGTTGCTGCCTTATGCCCCTGTCCCACTTAGGAAACCTAAACGGAAACCTCTGGAGACTTTGCGCCCCACTCAAGGTTTCTGTGCGGTTCCTGGAGGTTGCAGGTAGTTGCCGGAGGTTGCAGGTAGTGGAAGCAGGTAGGGAGACTGACAAAAACCTCCGGGAACCGCACGGAAACCTTGGGTGGGGCGCAAAGTCTCCAGAGGTTTCCGTTCAGGTTTCCTAAGTGGGACAGGGGCAATAGAGTGTTAGACCCTGGGTTCGATCCCGACTACGGGTGTTGTCTGTATGAAGTTTGCACGTTTGACCCGCGTGGGTTTTCTCCGGGTGCTCCCATTTCCTCCCACATTCCAAAGGCATCTGGATTTATGGGCTACTTGGCTTGGCGTCATTGTAAGTTGTCTCTAGCGAGTGTAGGATAGAGCTAGTGTAGGAGGATCGCCGGTTGGCGTGGACTCGGTGGGCTGAAGGGCCTGTAGAAAAAGAAGTCTGAAGAAGGGTCTCGCCTGTAAACGTCACCCACTCCTTGTCCCCAGAGATGCTGCCTGGCCCGCTGGGTTACTCCAGCATTTAATGTCTCTCTTCTTAAACTAATCTTCAGTCAGGAGCTTAACACATGCATGGTCATTATCTGGTGAATTTTAGGACACCTCTCCTCATGCGTCACTGCTAAGATTCATTTTTCTTTTGTCCATTTGTGAATTGCCTTGGGATGATTCGTCCGTCAATAGACTTCCATTAATGGAAATCACTTTGGGTAATAGTCAACCCTTGAGGAGATCAAATTTCAAGACCAAAATCGATAGGAATTCGTAAGGAGAGGCAGTGACCACTCCTTCGGGCAGTTCAATCATTTATTCGCAACCTTTGAACCTGATTAATCTCCAGTCTTAATGAGCCATGAATTCACGGGCTTCATTGTTGAATTGTCTGAATTATATCAAACATAGGAACACTAGACTGGAAAGGAGGAAGCTAAGTCAAGGGAAGGCACGGTGGCGCAGCGGTAGAGTTGCTGCCTTACAGCGCTTGCAGCACCTGAGACCCGGGTTCGATCCTGACTTCGGGTGCTGTCCGTACGGGGTTTGTACGTTCTCCCCGTGACCCTGCGTGGGTTTTCTCCGAGATCATCGGTTTCCTCCCACAGTCCAAAGATGTACAGGTTTGTAGGTTAATTGGTTGCTACTGTATAATTGGATAAATGTATCAATTTATTTATTTAATTGATTTCTTTTAATTTAGTTTGTTAAAAAGTTTTGTTCTGGAGGCCTTTTATTCTTTTTATGTGGGGGGTGGGGGGTGGGGTCCAGTCCTTGCCTGGGCGAGGATGTGTCTTTCCTCCGAGCCACATCTTCGCCCACTCCTCACGGCCTACCATTTGGATTGGAGCGGCCTTTCCTGTCGGAGACCGGCCAGAGCTTGGAGCTGCAGCTTCAGCACTGAGGTACCATGGCGGAGCGGGGCGGTGCCTTACCCGGGTTGCCGTGTTGGAGCTCCGGAGAGCTGAGACTGCCGACTTCAACATCGTGGAGCTGTGGTCTGCGGAGTTTCCAGCCGCGGCGGCTCGGCCGAGATCCCTCGCTGAGGGCGCCATTGTTGGAGCTCCGCCCAGCGCGGCCTGTGGACTTCGGGAGCAGCGGTCTCCGGGAGGAAGCGGCCGTTTCGGAACGCCAAGCAATGGCAACTCAAATTGCACCACACCGATTGGTGTATGTGACAATAAATGTCCTTTCTCCTTTGTCCCAAGTGTGTGTGTGTGTGTGTGGGATAGTGTTGGTGTGCGGGGATCGTTGGTCGGTACGGACTCGGTGGGCCGAAGGGCCTGCTTCCGTGCTGTATCTCTAAACTAAACTAAAAGGGCGGAGGCTGACAGATTCGCGATTAGTACGGGTGCCAGGGGTTATGGGGAGAAGGGGTTGAGAGAGACAGATAGAGCAGCCATGATCGAATGGCAGAGCAGACTTGATGGGCTGAATGGCTTAATTCTGCTCAAAGAACGTATGAACATGAATATTATAGTAAATTTGATCATAGTGTTCCTGGAACAATACACCATGATATTTGCCATGTCAATGTGTCACATGTTTATGGATCCAAGTGTGCATAGAAACATAGAAAATAGGTGGAGGAGTAGGCCATTCGGCCCTTCGAACCTGCACCGCCATTCAATATGATCATGGCTGATCATCCAACTCAGTATCCTGTACCTGCCTTCTCTCCATACCCCCTGATCCTTTTAGCCACAAGGGCCACATCTAACTCCCTCTTAAATATAGCCAATGAACTGGCCTCAACTATATTCTGTGGCCAGATTCACCACGCTCTGTGTGAAAAATGTTTTTCTCATCTCAGTCCTAAAAGATTTCCCCCTTATCCTTAATCTGTGACCCCTTGTTCTGGCAGTTTGGTTTAGGCTCATTACTGTCACGTGTACCAAGGGACAGTGAAAAACTTCAGTCATAGAGAATCAGTCATACAGAACGGAAACAGGCCCTTCGACCCAACTTTTTCATGCTGGCCTAGATGCCCCATCAACACTGATCCCACCTGGCAGCGTTTAGCCCATATCCCTCTTAACCCCTCTCCATGTACCTGTCCTGAAGTCTTTCAAAGTTGTTCTAGTTTCCTCCACAACTGCCTCCTTTGGCCACCTGTTCCATATATATCCATAACCCTATGTGCAAGAAAGTTGCCCCTCAGCTTCCTATTAAATCCTTCCCCCTCCCGCCTTAAACCTATGTCCGCTGGTTCTTGATTCTCCTCCCCTGGGTAAAGGACTAGGTGTATTTACCCTACCTATTCCCTCATTATTTTATACATGATTTGTTTTGTGTGCTATCCAAATAAGTCTGCTCCAAGGAGAAAAATCCAACTTTCTTGCCTGAAATGAACATTGCCTGAAATCTTATATTTATCCCATTATTCCAGTTATTCGCCAATGCACCATCTCCAGATCACTACTCACTTAAGTACCCATCTTCCACATGTCAATACCTTTCTCCTTTCCACTTTTTTTCAACCCCCCCCTCCCTCTCCTACTTTCAATCTGAAGAAGGGCTCCGACCCAAAATGGCACCTATAACTTTTTCCAGAGATGCTGCCTGAGCCGCTGAGTTACTCCAGCTTTATTGTGTCGATCAGACTAGCTCCCTGTAGCTCAGACCCTCTAGCCCTGGGCAACATCCTTGTAAATTTTCTCTGCACCCTTTCCAGCCCGGCCACATGTTTCCTGTAACATGGTGCCCAGAACTGAACACAATACTTCGAATACGGTCTCACCGATGTCTTAAAACGACTGCAACATGACCTCCCGACTTCTATACTCAATGCTCTGACTGATGAAGGCCAATATGCTCACTGCTTTTTTGGCCACCCTATCTACCTGCGGACTCCACCTTCAAGGAACATGACCTCCCAACTTCTACACTTGGCAACATCTCGATGGAATGCGATGGCATTGTGTTTATTAAACACCGTTTAATCTGAACTCACGCAGGCACAGGATAAATATTCCAGCACACCCTTGACATGTTACTTTGGAAATCTTTAGGGAGGTGAATTACTCAAGGTGTAGAATTCTGCCTCTAACCTGCTCACATAAACACAGTGGTTGCTTCATTTGTGTTTCTGGTCAATACTGAACCCAGGGGACGTTGATGATGGAGAACTCAGTAATGGCAATGGGGTTAAATGTCAAAGGTAGATAGTAAGATTCTCTCATGTGGGATTCAGTGACGTCAGTTGATAAGTGCAGCTATAATAACATTTTATAATTGTGGATAGGACACTATTAATGGCTCATTGAGAGCCTATCATTCACCTTTGTATCAAAGGATTACAGTACCTTTGAGAAACAAATGATCGGAGTGTTGAGTTGTTTGATTCAGTCAGGTTTAGCTGCATTTCATAGTTCAGTTTACAGTAGTTTACAGTTTAGAGATGCAGCACAGAAACAGGCCCAGTGGCCCACCAAGTCTACGCCGACCAGCGATGCCCGTGCACTAACGGCAGCCTGCAATCAAGGGACAATTTGCAATGTACAGAAGCCAAATTAACCCACAAACCTGAACGTCATTGGAGTGTGGGAGAAAGCCGGGGAAAACCCCACGCGGGTCACGGGGAGAACGTGCAAACTCCGTACGGACAGCACCCGTAGTCAGGATCGAACCCGGGACTCAGGCGCTGCGAGCGCTGTAAGGTAGCCACTTCGCCGTTGCTCCACCGTGCCTAAATGAGTAAGTTAATTAGGGCTGATTATTTTCCGACATTTTCAATGTCCTCCCACACTCCAAAGACGTACAGGTTTGTAGGTTCATTCACTTGGTAGCAATGTAAATTGACTCCAGAGTGAGTGTGAGTGTGAGTGTGAGTGTGTGTGATGGCGTTAATGTGCGGGGATCGCTGGATGGTGCGGTCTCAGTGGGCCGAAGGGCCTGTTTCCACGCTGTATCTCTAAACCAAACTAATTTACACTGTCACATTTCACTGGAATGCCTGACTTGCCCTTTTAAGGTGAAAAGATATGCCTATAGCTTGTGGTATTATTACCCACCACCAACATTGGAAAATAAAACCCACAAGAGAGACCATTTTTCCTCCCTAATTAAGGATTTCCTCATATTTTCCATTGGAATGTTTATGAAATGGACATTTGCAATTTTATTTGGTAAAATAACCTTCACACCACCCCTTCAAAAGATTTTAACAAGGATGATTTATGTAAAACTAACATTTGCTGGGGAGTGATTATAATGCAAATTTATGCTCACAAAGCTTACATTTGACTTGAAAGTATATATTGGTGCATAAAGTTCACTGCTCTCCACATCTCATAGGAATTGGACAAATTAATCTCTTATGTTCTATTTTCCACACATTTAAGCTTTACAATAGCACCGGCACTCAGTGTCTGATGAAGGGACCACACTCAAAATGTCACCTCTCCATCCCCTCCACCGATGCTGCCAATGAGTCCCTCCGGGGATGGCAGCATAGTGCACAGCGGTAGAGTTGCTGTCTTACAGCGCCAGAGACCCAGGTTCGATCCTGACCACAGGTGCTGTCTGTACGGAGTTTGTACGTTCTCCGGGTGTTCAGCTTTCCTCCTACACTTGAGACGTCCAGGTTTGTAGGTTGATCGGATGAGGTAAAAATTGTAAGTGTGTGTGTGTGCGTTTTTGTGTGTGTGTGTGTTTTGTGTGTGTGTGTGTTTTTGTGTGTGTGTGTGTTTGTGTGTGCGTGTGTATGTTTTTGTGCGTGTGTGTGTTTTTGTGTGTGTGTGTGTTTGTGTGTGTGTGTGTGTATGTACATGTGTGTGCGTACATGCATGATCGCTGGTCGGCGTGGACGCACTGTATCTCTAAACTAAACTTTTACAGAGGTTTGCACAACTCTGAGTATGTTGGACTGAGGAATTACTAATAAAAAAATGAATGAAACCTGACAAACGAGAATTGCTTTAAGGATTTTTTTTTCCTTAACAATTTAAATAAGCTGCAAAATTCCATGACATTTTGCAAACTCAAAATCCTAAAGCACAATGGAGATAAATTCAGAGATCATAAGACTTTGGAGTAGAATTAGGCCATTCGGCCCATTGGGTCTGCCCTGCCATTTGATCATGACTGATCTATTTTACCCTCTCCTGCTTTCTCCCCGTAACCTATAACGCCCTTACTAATCGAGAATCTGTCAGTCTGCACTTTTAAAGATACCCATTCACTTGGCCTCCGTCTGCCGTCTGCAGCAATGAATTCCAGTTTCACCATCCTCTGGCTAACGAAATTCCTCCTCATCTCCATTGTAAAGGTACGTCCTTTTATTCTGAGGCTGTACCCTTTATTTTCTTTGTATCTGTTCAAGTTTATAGAAAATTAGTTTAGTTTAGTTTAGTCTCATGTGAAACGAGGTTCAGTGAAAAGCTTTTGTTCCGTGTCATGAGAGGCATAGATAGGGTGGACAGTCAGATTCTTTTTTTTCCAGGATGGAGCAATGAAATACTAGAGGGCATAGCTTAAAGGTGAAAGGGGCAAAGTTTAAACGAGAAGCATGGGGTTTGTTTTGAATAGGTTCGTATTGCAAGTAGTATTGTAAATACTTGAATAAATCTATTTTTGGTCTAAAACGATGCACGGGGCAAGTGTCTTTTTCACACAGAGGGTGGTTAGTGCCTGGAATACACTGCCAGAGGTGGTGTTTGAAGCAGAAACATGAATGGCATTTACAAGACTTTGGGATACGCAGGGCATGGAGGGATGTGGGCTATGTGCAAGCAGATAAGTGATGGTCTTGGCATCATGTTTGGCACAGACATGGTGGGCCGAAGGGCCTGATCTTGTGCTGTACCCAACTGTTCTGCGTTAATGGACGACCATCTATCTCGGCACAATTCTGTTGCAATATCCTGCAGGTTTTTGCGTTTTAAACGAACACGAAAATTAAGCTCCGCATGCCCGCAGTGTAAACATAGAAACATAGAAAATAGGTGCAGGAGTAGGCCATTCGGCCCTTTGAGCCTGCACCGCCATTCAATATGATCATGGCTGATCATCCAACTCAGTATCCCGTACCTGCCCTCTCTCCATACCCCCTGATCCCTTTAGCCACAAGGGCCACATCTAACTCCCTCTTAAATATAGCCAATGAACTGGCCTCAACTACCTTCTGTGGCAGAGAATTCCAGAGATTCACCACTCTCTGTGTGAAAAATGTTTTTCTCATCTCGGTCCTAAAAGATTTCCCCCTTATCCTTAAACTGTGACCCCTTGTTCTGGACTTCCCCAACATCGGGAACAATCTTCCTGCATCTAGCCTGTCCAACCCCCTAAGAATCATGTAAGTTTCTATAAGACCCCCCCTCAATCTACTAAATTCTAGAGAGTACAAGCCGAGTCTATCCAGTCTTTCTTCTTATGAAAGTCCTGACATCCCAGGAATCAGTCTGGTGAACCTTCTCTGCACTCCCTCTATGGCAAGAATGTCTTTCCTCAGATTAGGAGACCAAAACTGTACGCAATACTTCAGGTGTGGTCTCACCAACACCCTGTACAACTGCAGTAGAACCTCCCTGCTCCTATACTCAAATCCTTTTGCAATTAATGCTAACATACCATTCGCTTTCTTCACTGCCTGCTGCACCTGCATGCTGTAAAAAAATCAGAACTTTCACACAGAGGGAGGAAAATTCATTTGCTCCTCAATCTCCCTAAACCCTGTTCTGAGACTGCAACCGCCACAGTCTAGACTCCTCTGCCAGTGGCTAATATCATTCCCGTATCCACTCCGTTGATTCCTGTACCGAGAGCTCTTCATTCTTCAGTGAATTCAATCCTGGTCCGCTCAATTTCTCTTCATACGGCAAATCCACCACCCCGGAATCAATCTAGTGAATCTTTATTGTATTCCATATACAGCAGGTACATTGTAATTTAGTTAGGAAGACCAATGCAATATAACAGGTGCAGTCTCACCAACGCCCTATAATAATTACAATCAGTGTTTAATTACAAGACGTTTTAAGTGTAAAGTCCAATGTACCATATTCCCTCCCAATTGTTTGCTGCAACTGTAGGCTCGCTTCGTGTAGGTGACTTGTGTGAAGTTTTGCCCACCAAGTTATAGGAAAGATGTTGTCAAGCTTGAAAGGGATGAGAGAAGATTTACCAAGATGTAGCCAGGACCTGAGGGGCTGAGCTAAAGGGAGGGGTCGAGCAGGCTCGGAATCTATTCCTTGGAGGATGAGGAGGTGATCTCATAGAGGTGTACAAAATCATGAGAGGAATAGATGGTGAATTTTGCCTTGGAGAATGAGGGATTCGAAAACCAGAGGACGTAGGTTTAAGGTTGGGGGGGGGGAGGGGGGTATTTAATGGTAATCGGAGGAGGAATGTTTATTTACACAAAGGCTGATGGACGTATGGAACAGGTACTGTCACAATGTTTAAGAAACATTTAGATAGTTACATGGATAGGACAGGTTTAGAGGGATATGGGCCAAAAGCAGGCAGGTGGGATGAGTGCAGATGGGGCATGTTGGTAGGCATGGACAAGTTGGACTGAAGGGCCTGTTTCCACACTGTACGACTCTGTTAAAGCGGCTGACAAGTCAAAAATACCTGCACCTAGATACCTGTGCCTAGGCACCTGCACCTAGGTACTTTTGAACATCAACGTTTCCAAATTTGTCATCAAAGACACTCATTTTCTTTTCGGGACACTTAAATGGATGTCCTCAAAACCTCCGCATTCAAAACCCCTTTGTATTCTTGGCCAATGAATTTGCTTGCCTATAACGCCTTGCAGCATCTTAATAGTCTCAGAATCCAGATTGGTTTTGTATCAACAACAAACTTGGGTATTTAGTTCCCCTCGGTCAAATAAATCACAAGTCATAGGAGCAGAATTAGGCCATTCGGCCCATCAAGTCTACTCTGTCATTCAATCAGGGCTGATCTATCTTTCCCTCCCAACCCCATTCTCCTGCCTTCTCCCCACAACCGCACTCATCAAGAATCTATCAATCTCCGCCTTAAAAATATCCATTGACTTGGCCTCCACAGCCGTCAGAGGCAATGAATTCCACAGATTCACCCCCTCTGACGAAAGTGAGCCCTCCTCATCTCCCTTCCAAAAGTGCTTCCTTTAATTCCGAGGCTGTGCCGCCCTTTGGTCCGAGACTCTCCCACTAGTGGAAACATCCTATCCACAGCCACTCTATCCAGGCCTTTCGCTATTCGGTACGTTTCAATGAGGTCCCCTCTCTTTCTTTTAAACTCCTGCGAGTACAGGCCCAGTGGAGTCAAATGCTCATATTGTATGTTATATGTTTAATAGTTGGGCACCAAGTAACGATTTCTACAGTACTCGGTCAGTCAGACCCTACAAACCTGCAATGTTACTACCCCCCCCTCCCCCACCACATTTCGTTATGTCCGCCAACAAGTTCTCACTCAATCCGTGCCAATATATCACTTCCAGTCCACGCGTTCTAACCTCTTTAACAAAAGCCTTCTGTAAACCTTGTCAAATTGTTTCTCCACCCTTCAAGACTCCACAGTAGTCGAATACAGTTTTGCATTCATGACTCCATGCGACTCTGCTTGACGCTGCCATTCGTTCTCCGAGCGTTCTTACATTGTATCTTTCCTTATAACTCCACCATTTTCCCCTACCTCTGAGATGTTAACAGTTATGTCCAAGATAAGTTAATGACTAATGTCCAAGACACATCACGCGCCCTTCGTCTCTTCAATTACTTCAGTTTTCCAGGCCCCTGTTCCTCCATCTTGACTATGGACATCCAGTAATTCTACGACCAGGTTAAAGCCCAACGTTTCTTCCCAGAATGCAGAACCAGCCAATTCCCCTCTACAAACTCTCTCCTCCATCTAACAATTGGACAGGTCCATGGAAAGGGCAGGTTTAGAAGGTTATGGGCCAAGCGCTGGGCAGATGGGACTAGTGTCGACGGGTTATGTTGGTCAGTGTGACCAAGTTGGACCGCAGGGCCTGTTTCCATGCTATACGATGCTAATACAGGAATCTTACAATTAGAAGGCTGAGCTTTAAGGGAGTCAACGTTTTTGAAGGAGATGTATGGGGCTTTTTTCTTTAAAGACAAGAGGTGGTGAGTGCCTGGAATGGGCTGACTGAGGTGGTGGTTGAAACAGATACAATAGCGGCATTTAAATCTTTTAAATAGGCATATGGATATGCAGGGAATGGAGGGATATGGATTATGCATATGTACATAAATGATGGTCTGGGCATCATGTTGGGTGCAGACAATGTGGGGTGAAGGGCCAGTCCCTGCACTGTTCATCTAATAAATTATTTTATTATCTATCTGGATTATAAGGGGACTTTAAATCTCAACTATCCGGGGACTTTAAATCTCAACCACCGGCCTGCGGCCTATACAATCTTGAAGCCGCGGTCTCCAGTGAGGAAAGACCGATCCTGGACTGGACTCTGGTCTTGTCCACGGGGGGGGGGGGGGGGGGGGGGGGGGAGGAGGACGGCCAAAAGTTTTTGTGCCTTCCACCACAGTGATGAATGCTGTGGTGGATGTTTATGTTACATGTTGTGTCCTGTTTATGCATTTTATTATTTTGTTAACCCATCTTTATGCTTTGTATGGAACTGATTTTTAAATTATGTAAAGCACTTTGGGGTCAATGAAAATTGACTATAAATGTGCTATATAAATAAACTTATTATTATTATTATTACAGACAGTTCATGACTACGGGTGCTGTCTGTACTGAGTTTGTACATTCCCCCCGTGACCCGTGGGTTTTCTCCAAGATCTTCAGTTTCCTCCCACACTCCAGACGTCCAAGTTTGTAGGTTAATTGGCTTGGTATAAAGTGTAAATTATCCCCAGTGTAGGGTAGTGTTAATGTGCAGGGATCGCTGGTCGGCACGGACTCGGTGGGCCGAAGAGCCTGTTTCCGCGCTGTATCTTTAAACTAAACTTAAGCTCCAAAACACCTCCTAATGTACAAAGAATGCTGATTTTTTTTTTAGTATTCAAAGTCAGCATTTCCTGCCAGGAATCCCCGCCAGATTGAGTCAAACACAAATCTCGGTTTTGATGCTGATGACATCAGCTTGCAGCCACTTTGGAATGTTCATGGGACGCTATCTGCTAAAAAGCAGGGAGCAATGTCAGAGTTGATTTATGTCGTTATTTTAAAACAGCCCATGTCAGGAGATTTACTCATCTTTGTATACTGGATGAAACTTTAGAAATACTTTTGAGGTGCAGTGTTGGAAAAAGGCCATTCAACTCACCGAGTCCATGCGGGCATCGATCACCATACAAAATCTAACTCTCTCTTGAAAACATCCAATGAATTGGCCTCCACTGCCTTCTGTGGCAGAGAATTCCACACATTCACAACTCTCTGGGTGTAAAGGTTTTTCCTCATCTCAGTCCTAAATGGCCGACCTCTTATTCTTAAACTGTGACCCCTGGTTCTGGACTCCCCCAACATCAGGAACATCTTTTCTGCATCTACCCTGCCCAATCCTCTAAGAATTTTATTTGTTTCTATAAGATTCCCTCTCATCCTTCTAAATTCCAGCGATTACAAGCCTAGTCGACCCATTATTTCATCATACGTCAGTTCCGCATTCCCAGGAATCTACCTGGTGAACCTACTCTGCACTCCCTCAATAGCAATAATGTCCTTCCTCAAATTTGGAGACCAAAATTGCACACAATACTCCAGGTGCAGTCTCACCAGGGCCCAGTACAACTGCAGTAGGACCTCCTTGCTCTTAAACTCAACTCCTCTCGCTATGAAGGGCAACACGCCATTAGCTTTCTTCGCTGCCTGCCGTACCTGCATGCTTACTCTCAATGACTAATGTACAAGCACACTCAGGTCTCATTGCACCTCTTTCTCCTAATCTGACACAATTCAGATAACAATCTGCCTTCCTGTACTTGCCACCAAAGTGGATAACCTCACATTTATCCACATTATACTGCATCTGCCATGCTTCATCCCACTCACCCACCCAGTCACCCTGCAGCCTCATCGCATCCTCCCCACAGCTATATAGATTGTAAACTGGGATTTATCTGCCTTCAGTCCCATGTTTACCAAACACCATTTTCTGACTAATGTGGATTCCCTTCAGTTCCTCCCTCCCACTAGATCCTCGATCCTGGTATTTCCGGGAGATTCTTTGTGTCTTCCTCAGTGAAGACAGAACCAAAGTACTCGTCTAACTGTTCTGCCATTTCCTTGTTCCCCATTATAAATTCCCCTGTCTCTGATTGTAAGGGACCTACATTTGTCTTCACTAATCTTTTCCTTTTTATATAACTAAAGAAGATTTCAGTCAGTTTTTATATTCCCCACCAGCTTTCTTGCTCTTTTTCCCCCCTCCTAATTAATGCCTTTGTCCTCCTCTATTGAGTTCTAAATTTTTCCCAGTTTGGTCTGTCACTTCTTCTGTCCAATTCATATGCCTCTTCCTTGGATTTAACACTATCCTTGACTTCAGTCAGCCACGGTTGAGCCACCATCCCAGTTTGATTTTTTCGCCACCCAGCTTTGTGTCATCCGCACACTTGGTTTATTTTTTCTTGTAGTTGAACGAAAACTATTCTTCCTCAACATTACTTTTCTGAACTTTGAAACCGCAGGCTATGTATTTTGAAAGTCTTTGATCCTCTGATTCCCTGCACACTAGGGGCGATTTACAGAAGCCAATTACTCTGGAGGAAACCAACGCAGGCACAGGGGGCGGCAGAGTTACTGCCTTACAGCACCCGAGGCCCAGGTTTGATCCTGACCACGGGCGCTGTCTGTACAGAGTTTGTACGTTCTCCCCGTGACCTGCGTGTTTTCTCCGGTTTCCCGATTTCCTCCCACACTCCAAAGACGTGCATGTTTGTAGGTTAATTGGTTTCCATAAAATTGTAAATTGTCCCTATTGTGTGTGTTTGCAGGGATCGCTGGTCGGCATGGACACGTAGGCCGAAGGGCCTGTTTCCGCACTGTATCTCTAAACTGAACGTACAAACTCCACCCGAGGTCAGGATCGAAGCCGGGTCTCTGGCGCTGCGAGGCTGCAACTTACCGCTGTGCCACCTATTTAACACTTTTTTTTATAAATGGTGTAGGAAGAAACTGCAGACACTGGCTTAAACCGAAGATGGACACAAAAAGCTGGAGTATCTCAGGCAGCATCTCTGGAGAGAAGGAATGGGTGACATTTCGAATTGAGACCCTTCTTCACATGATTAAAAACTTGTGCCAATTGTTCTCGATTAAGGTGACTGATAGCCTGGAACAATAACAGATAAGGGTGTGAGGTGAACATTCAGCAGTAAACCTAGATCAGAGATAGGCAGCAACTTGTGCGCTGGTATATTTATCAGCAGATAAAAGGCTGCAGGCAAAGAGCATTGATGTAAGGATCTTGAAATCAGCCAATAATTGGAGATTATAAAATGGACTGTGATTTAGGTGGGGATCGTTTTTTTTTTTTTTTTTTTTAAATTGTAGTTGAATTTCGAAACTATTTCTCCTCCTGAACTTTGAAATCAGAGGATATGTATTTTGAAAGTCTTTGACATATCATCCTATGTACATCAACAGCTGAGTTTAATACCAGGAACTCTTGTTCTAACTTAAGTGAAAGGAAGACAAAACATATAGCTGACACCAACACTGGGAAACAAGATAAACAATGTTTAAATATATAGACTGTCCACAGATTACTAGTGTTCATCTTATGGACCCGTACATAGGAACAAACTCCCTAATATTATTACATTTGAAAAGTTTAACGTACGTATATACATTTCTTGCGTTAGACTTCGGAGATTCAGGATGGAAATGGGTCGCTTCAGCCCACCTCATTGAAACTTACTGAATAGTGAAAGGCTTGGATAGAGTGGATGTGGAGAGGATGTTTCCACTAGTGGGAGAGTCTCAGACCAGAGGTCATAGTCTCAAAATTAAAGGAAGTTCCTTTATACAATACAATACGGTTTTATTCGTCACATTGCACATAAAGTGCAAGTGAAATGAATTTGTCAGCAGCGGTGCAATGATAAAGAATACACAATACACAATAAAAAAATTTAACACAAACATCCAACACAGCATTCATCACTGTGGTGGAAGGCACAAAATTTGGCCAGTCCTCCTCCATTTCCCCCCGTGGTCGGGACCAGAGTCAGTCCAGGATCGGCTCTTCCTCACCGGAGACCGCGGCTTTAGGTTGGTGGAGGCCGCAGGCCAGCGGTCGAGATTTAAAGTCCCCGCCGCAGCCAGAAATGAATCACCCCCATCCACATTAACGGGACGGAGGTGGAACGTGTTTCTAGCTTCAGGTTCCTGGGAGTCAACATCTCCGATGACCTCTCTTGGACCCAAAATACCTCTACTCTGATCAAGAAGGCTCATCAGCGTCTCTTCTTCCTGAGGAGACTGAAGAAGGTCCATCTGTCTCCTCAGATCCTGGTGAACTTCTACTGCTGCACCATCGAGAGCATCCTTACCAACTGCATCACAGTATGGTATGGCAACTGCTCTGTCTCCGACCGGAAGGCATTGCAGAGGGTGGTGAAAATTGCCCAACGCATCACCGGTTCCACGCTCCCCTCCATTGAGTCTGTCCAAAGCAAGCGCTGTCTGCGGAGGGCGCTCAGCATCGCCAAGGACTGCTCTCACCCCAACCATGGACTGTTTACCCTCCTACCATCCGGGAGGCGCTACAGGTCTCTCCGTTGCTGAACCAGCAGGTCGAGGAACAGCTTCTTTCCGGCGGCTGTCACTCTACTCAACAACGTACCTCGGTGACTTCCAATCACCCCCCCCCCCCCCCCCCCGGACACTTATTATTATTATTATTTTTTTAATTCTTCAATGGAGATGCTAAATGCATTTCGTTGTCTCTGTACTGTACACTGACAATGACAATTAAAATTGAATCTGAATCTGAGAAGCACCGCAGACCGCAGGGACCATAGGAAGATGAGGAGGAATCTATTTAGTCAGAAGGTGGTGAATCTGTGAAATCTGAATCTGGAAGCTAAGTCAATGGAAATATTTTTATGGCAGAGATGGATAGATTCTTGATTAGTATGGGTGATGGGTGTCAGGGGTTATGGGGAGGACAGGAGAATGGGGTTAGGAGGGAGAGATAGATCAGCTAGAATTGAATGGCGGAGTAGACTTGATGGGCCGAATGCGCCGACCAGCAATCCCCACATATTAACACTGTCCTACACACACACTAGGGACAATGTACACACACCAAACCAATTCACATACAAACCTGTACGAATTTCAGAGTGTGGGAGGAAACTGAAGATCTCGGCGAAAACCCACGCGGCGAATGTACAAACTCCATACAGACAGCACCCGTGGTCGGGATCGAACCCGGGTCTCCGCTGCTGCAAGCGCTGTAAGGCAGCAACTCTACCACTGTGCAATTAAAGTATTTAATTCTATAGCCTGGCAAACATTTTCTTCAGGTTACAATCCCGTAAAGTGTACCATCATTTTTATTTGCGACGCAAAAGGTACAAATTTGCCTCTTTCTGCCTATTTTCTTTGTTTTTAAAACACTAAAACAATCCAGGTCTCTGGTTCCATTCATTTAACTTACCAAGGGTTTCCTTTCCAGACACAACGTGATTATAATCTAATTTAAACTTAAACACAGGAAACTGTAATGGAAACAAGTAATTAGCTAGGCCACCAGGTATGATTACATCCATTATCATGAAATTCCAAATAGTATTTGCATTCAACATATTGTTAGTCATTTTCCACTGGCATCTCAGTACTCAATGTGATTAGGATCAGTCTCCTAGTATGCAACAAGACCTTACGTACTGATCATGGCTATGCTCGGTTGAAATTTTTCTTTCAGGGTTGGAGTTGCCCAAACTATGTAAAAGCGGTGAAGATTAAATCATAGTAATTCCAGAAATGAGATAAACAGCTTTTTAGCTTTAGAGATTTAGTTTCGAGATACAGTGCCAGAACAGGCCATTCGGCCCACCGAGTCCGCGCCGACCAGAGATCTCTGCACCCTTGCACCAATCTGCACACATTAGGGAGAATATATAATTATACCAAGACAATTAACCTGCAAACTTGTACAGTTTAGGAGTGTCGGAGGAAACCGGAGATCCTGGAGAAAACCCACATGGTCACGGGGAGAATAGGCAAGCACCCGTAGTCGGGATCGAACCCGGGTCTCTGGCGCTGTAAGGCAGCAACTCTACCGCCCGTTCATACCGCTGGATAGTTGCTTTTGAGCAACTACAAATAATTTTCTATCTCAGAGTATTGACAGAGGGGTAAAAAGACCCAAGGATAGACTCCTCACTAATAATGCACATCAGGGAAGGTCATACAGCTGTGAATGAAAATTGGCAGGAATATTGCAATGGTCATCACTTTTGGATAGAGGCCTAATTCTATATTCAATGTTAAAGCGCAGATAAAATTCAGATTCAGATTTTGTAACTGATATAATTGTGCAGTCGTGACTTCCACCACCACCCACCCATTTCTCACTACTCAACCTCCAGCAAGAACAGAATGATGGAAAAGAATGGAATTTAAAAGCTCTTAACCCTTTGCAATCACAATGCTGCATATAGAACTGAGAATTTTTCAAAGATAGACACAAAGTGTTGGAGTATCTCAGCAGGTCAGCCAGCATCTCTGGGGAAAATGGACGGGTGATGTTTCGCGGTGCAACCTTTCTTCAGACTGAAAGTGGGTTGGGGGAGGGGGGGGGAAGAGAGACTGGAGGTAGGAAAAGGCCAGAACAAACCTCGAATAGAAGACCAAGAGTTGGGGTTTCTTAATGTTAGTGAAAACAATGTTCACACCGCTGGGTTGTACGCTACCCAAATTAAATAAGAGGTTCCTCCAATTTGAGTTTTGCCTCGCTCCGACAATGGAGACAGCCCAGGACAGAAAGGTCAGTGTGTGAATGGGGAGGGTAGTTAGATTGTTTGGCAACCGGGAGTTCACGTAGCCCAAGGTGGACCGAGCTCAGGTGTTCAGCGAAACAAACGCCAGCTTTTGTCTGAAACAATGTTCTGCGTTTGATTATCAGGAATATTTTAAACAACCCAACATTAACTTAGGATGGAATTGTAGACACTGGTTTAAACTGAAGATAGACACAAAATGCTGGAGTAACGCAGCGGGACAGGCAACATCTCTGGGGAGAATGGGTGACGTTTCGGTTCAAGACCCTTCTTCAGACTGATGTCAGGGGAGAGGGTAGAAGCATAGATACGGAAGTGTAAGGTGTGAAAATAGGATAAAGGTAATGGAGATCAAGGAAAATGTGGTATAGATCATTGTTAGCTGGGAGAAGGTAACAACAAAGCAAACAGAGATAAAATGTAGTCGGAGACACTAAGACTGGTCGGAGAACTGGGAAGGGGGAAGGATGGAGGGAGAGAGAGAAAAAGGGTTACTTGAAGTTGGAGAAGTCAATGTTCATACCGCTGGGATGAAATGTGCCCAAGACCTTAGGAATGTCCTAATCTCCACAAAGTTAAGGTATGAAAACTTGTAATACAGTACACTTTAAAACAATTGAAACAGTCGATACATTTAATTTGACAATGGAAAGCATGTACAAAGTATGAAAATAATGGTACCCTGAGGTGAATGATCACATTGTAACCACCACTGTTATTTTGAGATTATGGTCCAGAGGTTAGACATACAATTTGTAAAAAATGGCTGTGGTCAAGTAAATAATAGGATGGGATGAGTGTTAAAAACACTTATAAGTTTGTAATCCTTTAAGTGTTCAGAGGTTGAGGATTCTGCAAGGGCACGCCCATTGCTCACAGGCTCAACACTAAACACTAACTTGAGGATCCATAGTTAAATCAAACTATACTCAATGCCTGCAGAAAGAAATAGCAGTTGGATAATTGTGAGCCTTCAGTACACAGGTACCTGGAGTGTAGAGGAATCAGAAAATGAATAGAGCAAACAGTGAATATACAGCAGTATATGGGGAGAATGGGTGACACGAGTGGGAATAGAGGCAACACCTCAAAAGATCATAAAAGAATGTAATGGATATGAAGATGCTGCAGATTCTGGTTAAGATGTAAAGGTGTCAAAGGTCATGGGTAGAAGGCGGGAGAATTGGGTTAGGAGGGAGAGATAGATGAGCCGTGATTGAATGGCTGAGTAGACTTGATGGGCTGAATGGCCTAATTCTACTCCTATCACTTATGACCTTGTAGACAAAATGCTGGAGTCAGTCAGCCATACTCATCGGGTCTGACCCTTCCTCAGTCTCGACCCATAACATCACCTATAAATGAATGTAATATACTTAATGTGATAACTTTCATTAAAGTTATGAAAGTTAATTGATTTAAAGATCCAGCACAACCTTTAAAGGTATTGAGCCGATTGTTAACTGGAACCAACATGTAAAAATGTTTTTTTTCCACTTTTGCCTTTATATTCTTGGCTTATTCATATGGGAGGACATGCATTCCAAGAGGCAATCCAAGTTTGTCATAGCTTTACTCTGATTGAGATGAAAATCCCAGAAAACTATTCCCACTGCATTTATCCTGTTTATTCCGGGCTGAATTTCATGAAATATTAGCGAGCAGCAAGACAAATGCCTTGGTGTCAAAAGAAATATCCCAAATTCAAAATGGTTAATACCAAAGCAACTACTGTTGGTCAGGCAATAACTTGCAAAGTAATTTTTTTTTCTATACAGAGATACAGTGAGGAAACAGGTCCTTTGGCCCACTGAGTCTACGCTGGCTTGCTATAACCCCATAGATTAGCACTATCCTACACACCAAGGAAAGTTTTATAATTTACTGAAACCAATTAACCTGAAATGCTGCACATCTTTGGAGTGTGGAAGTAACTGGAGAAAACCCATGCGGTCAGAGGGAGAACGTGCAAATTCCACACAGACAGTATCCAAGGTCAGGATCAAACACGGGTCTCGGGCGCTGTGTGGCAGCAGTTCTACTAACAGCACTAGTGTGCTGCCCTTCTAATGTAAATGAGCAAAGAATTTCCAAGAAGCCAAGTGAAACACAGATGACAAACTGGGAGACCAGCAGAAAGTTATCTCAACCCGAAACATTGCCTATTTCCTTCGCTCCATAGATGCTGTTTCACCCGCTGAGTTTCTCCAGCATTTTTGGCTACCTATAAATTAAAAAAGGTATATTCAAGTATCGCACGTTAAATAAAACCAGACCACATATGGATTTTGAATTACAATCCAAGGCTAAAGCTGCAAAACGGTGGACAGTGTTGTTGGACTCAACATTTAAGATATTTATAGATTGAAGTTGTAGTAAATGCAACAACTTGAACCCTGAAGGACATTTTTAGCGCAGGAATAGCCCATGTGGACCCAGTATTGAAAATGATCAAGGTTAACTTGACCTTGGCCTTCATTCTACTTCATCCCTTCGTTCCATAACTGTTGGCCAATTTTCTGTACAAATATGTCCATCTCAGTCTTTAATATAGTCAATAACCTGCACGCTTTCCGGGTTAAGAGAATTCCATACTTACGTCCAAATTCTTCATCATGACCTTACCTTCTTAAATGAGCAATCCCTTATTCTGAACTACATCCACTGATTCTAGATTCAACCACCCCCTCCACCATCACAAAACCAAGGAAAAATATCCATCTTCGCAAGCCCTTTTGTTTCAGTACTTCAGTACTATTCATTCTTTTTATATCTACTTATAGATCTAACCATCTTTCCACAAAAAAATCCCTTCCCGACTAGAAATGGGTCAGGCAGCATCTCTGGAGAACATGGATAGGTTTAGTTTAGTTTTAGTTTAGAGATACAGCATGGAAACAGGCCTTTCGGCCCACACCGACCAAAGGCACACGAGTTCTATTCTACACACTAGGGACAATTTACAGAAGCCAATTAACCTGCAAACCCACACGTCTTTGGAATGAGCGAGGATATCAGACCACCCGGACTTTCATTTTAAGTCTTTTCAGCCCATTTCTAGTCGGAAGGGATTTATTTTGTGGAAAGATGAAGTTGGATCTATAAGTAGAAGTTGGATCTATAGTAGATCTATAATCCAGTGGAAGTGGTGGAGGCAGGTTCGTTGGTATCATTTAAAAATAAATTGGATAGGCATATGGATGAGAAGGGAATGGAGGGTTATGGTATGAGTGCAGGCAGGTGGGACTAAGGGAAAAAAAGTTGTTCGGCACGGACTTGTAGGGCCGAGATGGCCTGTTTCCGTGCTGTAATTGTTATATGGTTATAGATACAAAAAGAATGAATAGCAGTACCGAAACAAAAGGGCTTGCGAAGTTAGTGTCCTTTCCACAAATTGACTGCAAATACAAGGGAACCAATGTTAGCATTGTCTATTGCACCAATATACCCAGTACAGAGGCACTAGTTGTACTCAGTTACATTGGGCAGACCATTGCATTCCAGCCCCGTGAATTAGATGCCACCCTGAGGCCACCAGATGGAAAGATTCAAGAATGTGCATAGAACCATCTTGAGAAGTTGCCACATCCACTTCATCTGCCGAGAATGTCGGCCCCCACAGTCACTCAAAGTGGAGTGGGCATTCTGGATGATACCAAGAACCTCAAAAACACATACCAGAACACTTTGAGCCTATGAGGCTGACAGAATCATCGCTCCACATCACAAATGATGTTCCCGACCACCCCATTGACCACAACCTGCCCCACCCATGGAAGAGTCTGCATTTCCAACCTTGACCTCATCGCCACCTCGGCACCCACAACGCTGGCTTGGAAATAACTCCGCCTCAATCCAGCGGCATTTCCTTAGAAGAACCAAAACCATCTTTCAATTGTGGTTTCGCCAGCTCTTTGTACACAAGATGTTGTCTATTTCTATTGGGCATTCTTCAGGCAATCAAGGCTAACGTTATATTGCTCTTTAAATTACTTCCAGTAGAGTCGGAGTCATACAGCATGTAAACAGGCCATTCGGCCTAACTTGCCAAGATGCCCCAATTAAGCTCATCCCATTTGCCTGCATTAGGCCCTCTATACCTATCCTATCCATGCACCCGTCTATTTCTTAAACATTGCAATAGTCCCTGCCTCAACTACCTCATTCCATATATCTACCACTCTTTGCATAAAAAAAAGTTACCCCTCGGGTTCCCAATAAATCTTCCCCCCCCCTCAGCTTACACCTATGTCCTCTGGTTCTCGATTCACCTACTCTGGACAAAAGACCATATTTACATGATCTATTCCTCTCATGATTTTGTACACTTCTATAAGAACATTCCTCATCCTACTGCGCTCCAAGCAATAGAGTCCTAGCCTGCTCAGCCTCTCCCTAAAGCTCAGTCTCTTGAGGCCTGTACTATACACATAACTGGATGCACTCATGGAGTATCATTTTGTGGTCTTGCCATTTAAATATGCTGCGTTGTTACATTTCCCCGACTCAAGGGGATAGTTTCAAACCTCACTTTTTCCATTAACAATTTTGAGTTCACTCACCTTACATATTATATATTTCTTTGCAGATTTTGTAGTCTTCACACAACTTAACTTTCCCGCCTTTCTTTGCATGATCAGCAAATTTGACTAACAATGGTGTTCCTTCATCTAGGTCGCTAAGCATCTGAGAGGGGAATCAACAGGCAACACTTTGGGTCGGGACACTTCAGAGTCGGTTCTGAAGAAGCCCCCCCCCCGACCCGCAACGCTACCCGTTTCAGTTTAGTTTATTGTCAGGTGTAACAGTGAAAAGCTTTGGTTGCATGCCAACCAGTCAGCAGAAAGACAATACATGATTACAATCAAGTCATTTACAGTGTATAGATACATAAGGGAATGACATTTAGTGCAAGGTAAAGCCAGCAAAGTCCGATCAAGGATAGTCCGAGGCTCACCAATGAGGTAGATAGTAGTTCGGCACTGCTCTCTGGTTGTGGTAGGGTGATTCAGTTGCCTGATAACAGCTGGGAAGAAACTGTCCCTGAATCTGGAGGTGTGCGATTTCACACTTCTGCCTGATGGGAGAGGGGAGAAGAGGGAGTGGCCAGGGTACGACTCGACCTTGATTATGCTCCTGGGCTTGCCAACGCAGCCTGAGGTATAAAGGGAGTCAATGGAAGCTCCAACACTGATCCTTGTTGTACACAACTAATTACAGCATGCCAGTCTGAAAATGGTTCATTCACATTCCCTATATTAGTTGAAACAGATCAAGTCAGAGGATGTTAGTCACACATGCTGGAGTAACTCCGCGGGTTAGGCAGCATCTCTGGAGAAAAGTAATAGGAACAGGTGATGTTTTGGGTCGAGACCCTTCTTCAGACAGAGGATGACTTGCTGAGACTTTACAATGCTGTGGTCAAAATCCAACTCAATTATTGTTTTGAGCTTGGGTCCAGCTTCAAATTCTGGAAATGACGCTGGTGTCAAGTGTGAGAACCAAAGAGCTACCGGAAAGAGCCAAAACACCTAGATGTTTCAGCTCTGAAGAACAGCAATCTGGAGAAACATTCAAATATGGAAGTATTAGATAGACGAGATAAGGCAAGCTCAAAGTTTTAGTCCAGGACGAACTTGAACGTACCAAGTTAAAAACAATACAAAATTCAAATTGGCATAGATGAGATTGGTTGTGGAGTAACAGAAAGCCCCTTTTTGTATTAATAAACAATGAGTACAGTAAATAACCTCTGGGGAGGAAAATAATTCTAAAATGCCTGGAATTATTCAAGAGCAAAACATTTCCTTGCTGGTGGATAAACAGTCATGTTTTACTAGAGCATAGGAAAAATGTAAAATGGAACAGAGTGGATCGGACATGAAAGGCGAAGATAAAACATTAAATAGGTGGAAATAGGACAGTAGCATTTTTACTTGCATCCGTCATATTATTGAAGTAGAGACAAAAGGAACTGCAGATGCTGGAATCCTGGGCAGGACACAGGGTGCTGGAGGAACTCAATGGGACAGGCGGCATCTTAGGAGAGAATGGACAGCCGACGTTTCGGGCCAAGACCCTTCTTCAGACTGATGAAGGGTACCAACCCGAAACATCACCTGTCCGTTCTCTCTTCAGATGCTGCCTGACTTGCCGAGTTCTTTCAGCCCTTTGACTATCACTGAAGTATTTGTGCCAACAGTTTCCTCACATCTCACAGAAGACATGGCACCAGTCTTAAAAATTGGAGACATAAGGAATTGCAGATGCTAGTTTAAAAAAAAAAATAATACAAATACAAAGTGCTCCAGTTACTTAGCAGGTCACCCATCATTTCTGGTGGGCACGAATAGGCGACGGTTCGGGTCGGAACCCTGCTTCAAAAACTGGAGGTGATCTTTTACATTCTTTCCCCTATACAAATGGTACATTACTTAAGCAAATGAAAAGAAAATGAAGACAGAATGGTTAAGGTTAAATACTATAACTATTGCACAATGACAAGAATGAGTCTTTAATCTTTAATTGGTTTTAAGTGGAGTTTATAACAGTAAGATAAAGGGTTGTTAACAAACAACACATACAATAACAAATGGACATTGGATTTTATGAGCATCGATAACCTGTACAATTTACATTTGTTGGTTTACTTTTTGTGTATTCTCAGTGCATGGCATTACACAGAGAGCAAATAGCTGCACAGCACAATAGTATCTTTAACAGGCTGAAATGGAAAAGGCTGTTTTACAGGCTGAAAATATATTTCTGTATACATCTTTTATATGAAACAAAATCCAAATCTGAACAGGTAGAGCAGCAGGCAGCATTGTCCTACACTGCAGTGAAGCCCCTTTATAGTGCACAGTTCCACCTTTCTCCATCTGCATGCATGATGACAAATTTTTGAACAGTATTTTAAGTAAACAAGAGGCACTTCGTGGCAACCACAGGCTTTGTTAAACATATTGCACAAATCTGGTATTACTAATGAAATGGACTCTCAACACTGGCACCTTATGAATGGTTTAAAGCTGAAACTTGGATATTTGATGTTGCCTGTGAAATCCACTCGGTCCATAACTTGTGCCACAGCGCACGACCCCTGAAGCTACCCATGCAACTGCCCTTTGTGTTTTTACCGTGGCAAATATAATTCAGTGGGGCTACAGATGACTAAAGATGGCCAAAATAAATTCCTTTACAGTGATGCTGTCAACAAACAATTTCAGACATTAAGCTGCTGCACATCCAAAGAATTTGTTTTTTATTAAGCATATAGTCTGGAAACTCAAGAGAGATAATCTACAGAAAGTCTTTACCAGACCAGTTATGAATACTGTCATAAATAAAAAAAAGAGACTGGACAACTTTCAGTCAAAGTAACGTATGTCTGACTCTACAAGGATGGTATCAATACAAGAATATGAAAACATACTATTGCCACCTATTCCAGCTTCAGCATGCAAACCTTTGGAAGGTTTGGAAAAGTTGTTTATGGACCCCAATACACCCTCGATTTTCAACAGAAAATGAAAAAAAAAAACTCTTACAGTGCAAAAGCCCAGTACAATATTAGCTGCTCTTACCCCCAGCTCCTTAGCGTTCCAAGTGACACTGAATCTAATTGTCAGTGTTTTGAAGATGAAAGGGCTGCCACTTTGCCCCCTAATGTTGAAGGGAAAATAAAGCTGTATAAATACTTTGCCTGAAGCCAAGCTAAGTATTTCCAAGGCATGTAAGGCAGGAAAGTTTTCCTTCACTTGTTTCGTGTGCACCTTTTACAAACGGGCGTTTATTGCCTGCTCCTGGTTGTCAAAATTTCCTTTTTATTATCAATATAAAAATAAGATTTAGTGGTAAACGTCTTTATGAAAGATGATATACATAAGGAAACTCTTCAAAAGTGGCATGTCTCAAATGTTCAGTTATTTAGCAACAGAAATGAACGGATTTTGAAGGGGGGTGGGGTGGGGGAAATCAATAAAAAAAGTTAAAAGGAAAGTTCCATCAATAAAAGAAAACTGTCAACAGAAGCTTGTAATTTGATCTATAAACCTGCATTCCTTCCCTCTTGAGCTACATTTGTCCATCTCTCTTTCACTGCACAACTCATGCTCTTCACATTAGCCTTTAGACAGTTTTAAAGCACCACTACAAAGAAAGATTTTTAAAAAAGATTTGTGGTTTATAGCAAGAACAGACACCAGAACTGAAACATCTAGACACTAACCAACACTAAATGTTTTTTTGGGAAGTTACTTCCAGCCCAAGCCAGACGCAATTTTGTAATTGTAGTTGTCCATCACCAAATGGCCAAGCAGAATAAATCTCGTGCTGAAGTAATGAAAATAATAGGTACAATTTAATGCGTTAACCCTCCAGTAAAATACAGGTTTCCATAGCTAAAACACAGCCTTGATTCTGTCCCTTACAAGAGAATATGAAAGATTTCTCACAGACTTTCACCATGGCTACGTCACTTCATTTGGTTAGGCCCCGTGGGAGTATGCAGTTCTATTTTCTGACAAACACAGGAAATGACGACAACTACTGGCTTAACACATAAACCAACAGAACACAAGAGACTTCATTTCATGCTGTTACAGATGAGGAAGGTACAAACAGCTTCCTAGAATATGAATACAAAACCTCTTAATTTTCATGTTAAAATTCTGTGCATACTACGACCTTGCTAAAATCAGTTTACCCTGTTGAAACATTGGCTGTGACTTCTGTTTACTTCCATACAACACACATTTATGTCCCTGACACATGCCACCTAAACATGCTGCATACTCCCAATCCAAAATTCGCCCTTACCAAGTATCAAATGCCAATATGAGATGTGGAGAAAGAAGGCATCTTGCCAATAGAAATAAAACAGCTAGAACTACACAAACATAATGAAGATAAGTTATATAGATACTGACTTATAGTCCAAAACAGTACTAACAAAAGAGTGATCAACTTCAAGCACTGGCCTTGGTTACAAAGGACATGTGGAGCAGCACCAATTAAAATAATTCTAGCTAACTTATTAAATCATCGTAAAATTCTCCTTTTTACATTAACTGTCATATTTTGAGCTGGCATGCTGCCACATTTATAAAATTGAGCCTTTTTTTTTTACCAAGGGACACCATCTTGCAACATCCCTTAGGAAAGGAAGGAAAAAGCTTGAAAATTTGCCCTACACAGACTCCACAATCTGACCATCTGTGGACCAGCAGATTTTGGGTCTTTTTGTCCAGGGTTCAAGCCTCCTCCCAGAAAGATTTTTTTTTTCTCAATCCAGCTGCCTCTTCTAGCACCAGTGTGCTTTGAAAGCACAAAAAGCAAGCAGCAGTACCGGCCAATTGCACAACCTGCCGGGCCAAACGGCTCGCAAAAAGGTGCAAAAGGCCGCCGGTGGTACTGGAACCAGACTATGGATTTTTTTTTTCCTTCCTTTCTGTGCATTCTCTCAAATCCCTTTTCCCCACCAAAAAACATGCATTTTATGCAAACCTTCTCAAAGATCCTCCTGGCTGATAACAGACTGATCTACTGTTATATAGATTTAAAGGGGGCAGGGCTTAAACCTTTGTACAGGTAAATGAGCACCTACTGTTGGCAACATAACATAAAAGGAAAAGATTTCCTACGTACACACCAGATCTGTCTCCACTTTTTATAAAACTGGAATTAAACGGGAAAGTGCCTCTTTTATCCTGATTGCGCTTTTGTGCGTCATTTCACACAAAAAATGTATATAGATATATAACTACGCAATCATTTTTCATTGGACAACAGTGTCAAAACCTCGTGGATGTATGTGTATGGGGCTAAACAACATTGGTCAGGAAAAGATCATTGTTCCTATAACTGGTGTAGCATTTTACTTGACACATTGTCCTATTGCCATTAAAAAAGGTACTTGCTTTCAGTTTATTCAAGTGTGTTTCCTTTTTCTTGCAGTTTTAATTTTCCCATAAAAATATTTCAGACTTTTGTTATCTGTGTATGCTGATCTTCATCAAAAGGTTCATTCTCTGGATCAGAGTCAGTGGTGTCCGAGTATCTATAGTCCTCTGGTTCATTATCACTAACATCTGGCGTTACTGTTGTTGAACTGTTGCTCATGGGATGTTGTTGTCGTTCCTCTACCGTTTTTGTGAATAACAGCTTCACCTGTGATATTAAAAAAATAATCACCCATTAGTTACATGACATACATTTTTACTTTTAATGAGTTTTTAAAATTCAGAAATTCAAAAGGGAGGGTCTAGACACACCGGAATAATTATTGCAAGGAGGGACCAGAAGCTCAGAGAAGACTTTTCTGCCAGCAGAGAGAATTATACGTAATTATCATTTAAACGCAAGCAATGCATTTGAGTCCAAGCCGTGACTCTTGTGATTTACTAAGAAGTGATGTAGCAGTAAACCAAATGATATTTCAGCAGCAAATGAATAAGCTGGAGTCAGGCAATATTACACAAGTTGAAGTAGTTGGTCTTGCTGGTTTGTATGCTCAAATACTCTGCTTTAAAAATAACATTTGGAGACATTGGGGGAGGGGTGGCATCAGACAGCCTCTGTGTAAAGCAAAACCATTAAGAAACATCTCTTGATCTTCGACTTTAAGCATTAACTGCTTTTCTATCCAGATATTGACTGATCTGCCGAGGTGTTTACAAGGCTTTTATGTTTTATTTTAACATCTGCAGTCTTTTGTTTTTTTATTTCCTCAAAGTGTTTTAAGTCACACAACACAGACCAATCTCCTACATTCTGCTAAACTTTCTTCTGGAAGCATTTTAGACCTTTCCAAGATTTTGACAAGATTACTATTGTTGTGTCATCAAAATGTCTAGATTGTGCTCCACATACTTGCATCCAAATTATCTATATCTACACGTGTCAGAAGTTTATCCATGAGACACCAATTAAGGGAACGAACATTCATTTACCTTAAAAAATTTCAAGGTGTTCCAACTTTAAAACTGCTGATACATGTGCTCGAAACCATGTGCCTTAATTTTTCTAAAAATTACTCTGTTTGAATTACTTTATTAAATGCCTTATGCAATATTATATACATTCTATAACTGACAGTAGTCAATCCTTATTAAATGTTGTAACCCATTGCATTAGTAGAAACAGGAACTTGTAACTGCAGATACTGGTTTACCAAGGAAAGATACAAAATGCTGGAGTAACTCAGCGAGTCATGCAGCGTCTCTGGTGAAAATGGATAGGTGACGATTCGGGCTGGGACCCTTCTTCAGTCTGAATAGGTCTTTGCTTAGGCCGCATTTGGAGTAATGCTTGCAGTGCTGGCTGCTCCTATAATTTTACTGAATTGCAGAGTTTTGCACATGCTCTCAGTGCGTTTGATAAACTTAAACTCAGAATAATTGGAATACCAAAACTGGCAATAATTTTAATGCAATAGGCAAAGGAAGAGAGTAATGAATGGGGGCAGAAGAGAGGATCAATATATAGGTTTTTGGGCTTCCTTTGTGCTCCAATATACTTGGTTGGAGAAACCTGTCCTTGCTAGATTCCTTGCAATAACATTTTGCAAGCAGGACATTATGAAAGCTAACGAGGATAAAATTCTACCCTTCAGTTCAATGAACTTGCAACTTCAAATCTAGGTAAAGTGTCAGGAAAATGTATTTAATTTTTCAAAGTCACAATGAGCCTCCAAGGATTCTATTCAAGGAACTTGCTGCTGAAAAACTGGGATCCTCCTGGGATGCCCGCAGCTGAATCAAGGCAGGCTAAAACATAGTTTGAGCGATTTGATTGTCAATTTGTTTTACATCAGTACCTATTATATCTATTTACCAACATCCAACATGGCTCTGCAGATTTAAAATAAAACAGGATTTTGATGAATCAATTAATTCATCAATCAAGGCACTAAACAAAACAGGGTTCAAGTTTTGAAGATTAAGTACAAAATACATTTCGCACCAACTGGGAAAATGCAACAAGTACAATTCAACAGCACATCTTGTTCATTTTATATCAAGGAGAAACACCAACCTTGAAATTTGGTGAGAAGTATCTGTTGGCCTTGTCTTTATTTGCCTTGTCAAGTTCATTTTTAGTCAATGTGAGGGCCAGATATTCCTTGTCATTATCTGTACGCCAACCACCGTCATCCTTGTCTGAAACGATGCTGCCATTTTCTACTTTATCTAAGTTCTCATTTGGTTGTGGGATGAAGAATGTATTTATCCAGAAATGGAACATTTTATCCTGAAGAAAGAAAATATTTTTGGTGTCAGTTGCAAGAAATAATTGGCATGTGGGACCCTAATTCGATACCAATATTCACATTAAAAAATAAACCTTTGCTGATAGAGAAACAGCTCGGCAAACTACCAAATCCTCTGGATAGTTGGAAGCCAGGGTTTGAGAGCAAAGCCACGTTTGAAGTTACAACATGAGAGTATCCAGTAATTTAGAACTTTTCCGGCATAAGCTGCAAGCATCTATTGTAGAGCACATTTTAGGAAAGTATTAAATGACGTTTTCAACAGTATTTTCAGCTTCTGGAGATGAGGAAAATGAAGATTAATTCATTATAATTTACCCAGTCTTACCCTCTTTTCGATGTCTGAATATCTGTCTAATTATACTGGGAAAGAGACCAAAGGGAAATGCATATGGCCATTAGGAATACTACAATTAAAATCTGACAAACTAGCAAGTTTCTAAATTGTTTATATATTTTTTAAATTGCAATAAATCTATATTACTAAAACTCTCTGTTTTATACGTGTGAGTGCGTGACTTTTCAAAACTCCGCCAAAACGGTACACGATAGTGCTACAATTTCTGGCCCACCTTACTCACCATTGTCCTGGGATGTAAAAGAGACAAGTTTCGTTCGGATTGATGTTATATTTTACAAGTTATTGACATTTTACTTTACAAAAACCACTTTAACACTTTTCCATTTGCCCTGCCTATCATCCGCGTTACAATGACTTCATAATGGGATCCCAAATCTCATTTACAGAAATTGTTTTTTTAATTTTTTAATTTTTTTTAAACTTCGTTTTAATCAAATTCTTCCGTTTTCATTAACATTTTCATTGAGAATTCAATTTTAAAACCATTGCGATTGTCATTGTGGGGGGGGGGGGGGGTGAGATAGGGGGGAGATGAGGAGTGGGGGAGCAGAGGGATAGAGGGAGAGGAGGGTAGATGGGTTATGGAGGGAGGGAGTGACCGAGGCTAGGGGAAAGGAGGGGGGGGGGGGGAAGTAGGGGCGAGAGGGAGGGAGGGAGAGGGGGAGGGGAGGAGGGGGGAAAGAGGGAGGGTGAAGAGGAGGGGGAGGGAGTGTTGTGGAAAGGGGGAATGGAGGAGGATAGAGGTAGGAAGTGGGATGGCAAGGTAATGGAGGAGGGGAGGGAGGGGGTGAGGGGAGGAAGCAGAGGAGGGTTTGTGGAGGGTGGGGAGAGGGAGAATAATGGAGGAGGGGAATAGGGTACTGAAGAGGGAGAGTGAGATGCAGTCACATTGATCTTACATTTTATGTTATTGCCATTTTAAACTTTAAAAACGTCACAGTCGCACCACCACTTGCCAGCCACACCTGCGCAGTTAGGCAAGTGCTACTGGGGGAATATTGCGTTGGGGGAACGGGACCCAACGGGTCCCACTTGGTCTAATAACTTATAAATACAAGGTGCTCATACAGACCTGGTAGAAGATTGGCTTTTGTTCTGCATGTCCTAAAGGAGAGAAAAATCAAGAGAAGAGGCGATGCAACCATCTTCTCCAGCACTTTAACTAGTGAATTTGGGGTTTATGAGCATGGGTGAAATAAGGAAACTATCCAAATATGTTCCCACTTCCTGACTACATTTTCCTTTTTTTCCTTTTGCCAAGCTTACCGATTTCAGCCAAAATGTGCTCGTGCCCTCATGGATCTAGGTTGGGGGACGAGAACCTAGATCCTTGGAGGAGATCCTTGGAGAAGAAAAACTAGATCCTTGGAAGTAGCACTGCCAACTAAATACACACGAGCATGAGAATGTGACATTGAGAGTAGTGGAGAAAAGATTCTACTCAAGAGTGAACACCTCATGTAGGAGCCATTTATGCTTAAGTTAGTATACTATAGCTAGTTTTATCTTTTTTGTATGTTTGTGGGTGGGATTTAATACGTAGTAGGGTGTGTCTACATCTGAGGAGGCTGGCGTAACCAAAGATTAGGATTTAGTTTAGCCTCGAGGGATGGTTGAGACGAGAGTTGTTTTACTACTACTCTCAAACGACATGGATGAAACAGTTAGTAAGATTGAAAAGATACAATTTGTATTGGAATAAGAAATACTTGATATGAATCACTCCAATAAAAGATTAATTAATCAAGTAACAACGACTGGAAGATTAGTTTTTACAATCTGCGAGTGCGCAAGCTATATCTCTTCTACATCCCCGAGTAGTAATGGCTATCAAAGTTGGACATTGGAAAGTTAAGAAATTGCCATTACACCTCACATTTAATTGACACTGCTGCCACACAAAGTACACAAGTGCAGGTAGATAATAGCTAGGGGTAAACTCTCTCAAACACCAGTGCTGGAGGAACAGCTAATGGCTGGTAAAACAGCTAAAAGGATTTGAGTATAGGAGCAGGGAGGTTCTACTGCAGTTGTACAGGGTCTTGGTGAGACCACACCTGGAGTATTGCGTACAGTTTTGGTCTCCAAATCTGAGGAAGGACATTATTGCCAAAGAGGGAGTGCAGAGAAGGTTCACCAGACTGATTCCTGGGATGTCAGGACTTTCATATGAAGAAAGACTGGATAGACTCGGATTGTACTCGTTAGAATTTAAGAGATTAAGGGGGGATCTTATAGAAACTTACAAAATTCTTAAGGGGTTGGACAGGCTGGATGCAGGAAGATTGTTCCCGATGTTGGGGAAGTCCAGGACAAGGGGTCACAGCTTAAGGATAAGGGGGAAATCCTTTAGGACCGCGATGAGAAAAACTTTCTTCACACAGAGAGTGGTGAATCTCTGGAACTCGGCCACAGAAGGTAGTTGAGGCCAGTTCATTGGCTATGTTTAAGAGGGAGTTAGATGTGGCCCTTGTGGCTAAAGGGATAAGGGGGTATGGAGAGAAGGCAGGTACAGGATACTGAGTTGGATGATCAGCCATGATCATATTAAATGGCGGTGCAGGCTCGTAGGGCCGAATGGCCTACTCCTGCACCTATTTTCTATGTTACCTGCAGATTGTTGAAAATACCTGCAATGTCTTATGCCAAAAAAAGACCTTTCATACTGAAACTACTTTCACATGGTTAAATGGCATAAATATGGACTGCAATTTCATTACACAAAGCGAAAGTAAACTTCTTTAAAATGTACCAACTAATTATGGCCTTCTCAGCCATTTTCATTGTAGCAAGATTTCAATAAATTTGTGCTTTTGATCTAAAGTGTTTAATTGCCATGAACCGGAACAATGAAATTCTTACAGCGCTGTTTTACAGACACATTAAATGCAACATAACAACAATAAATATACTTTGAATAACTGAATTCATTGTAAATTAGACCAGGAAAGCACATAGTGCAACCAAAGTTGTGCAATGTCTGCAGTGGTTCCCTGCCAAGTTTGGATTGTGGTTAGGGTTGTGCAGGGTGATTTAGTAACTTTGTGGTTGATGGGGAGAAGCTGTTCTTGAACGAGAGATTAACAGTTCCCATGCTCCTGCACTTCTTCCCAATGGCAGCAACAGGAAGAGAACCTTGCATAGAGTGGTGCAAATAGCCTTTGATGATATTTGCTACTTTTTTAAAGCAGCACTTCCTGTAGATCTCTATGTTGGGGAGGTTAGAATGGACTTGGCAATTACACCACTTTCTATCGATTTCCTCTTGGCTGAGCGCTCGAGTTACGAACCAGGTTTTGTGGCAACCAGTCAGTATTCTCTCTACCGTATACTTGTAGAAGTTCAAGAGTATTCATAAATTCTAGGAGCAAAATTAGGCCTCTACTCCGCTACACAATACTCCGCTACACAATCATGGCTGATCTATCTTTCCATCTCCTCTCCATTCTGCTGCCTTCTCCCATAACCCATGATACACTTACTGATCAAGAATCTGTCAATCTCCGCCTTAAAAATATCCATTGACTTGGCTTCCACAGTTGTCTGTGGCAATGAATCCTGCATATTCGGTGACATGCTGAATCTCATAAGGTCAAGTGACTAGTAATCAAAAATCTATCTTTGCCTTAAAAATATCCACTGATGGCCTCCACAGCCTTCTGTGGCAAAGATTTCCACAGATTCACCACCCTTTGACTAAAGAAGATCTTCTTAAACTTCTGAGAAGAGAGGCATTGGCGAGCTTTCTTAGTGAATGCAACAATGTGCTGGGCCCAGAGCAGGTCAGAGATGTGAACGCCCAAAAAACATGAAGCTATTGATCCTTGTCACTGCCATTCGGCCGATGAGGATTGGGGCAGTTCCCTCAGTATATCCTATCTGTAGTCAAAATGACCTTCTTGGGTCTTCTGAATGTTCAGGGCAAGATTGTTATTCTGGTATCACTGAACTATGTTATGTATCTCCTTCCAGTATTCTGACTTGGCATTATCTGTTCTACATACAACAACGTTGGTATCATTGATAAATTTAAAGTGTAGGAAAGAACTGCAGATGCTGGTTTAAACCGAAGATAGACACAAAAAGCTCAGCGGGTCAGACAGCATCTCTGGAGATGGACTGAAGAAGGGACTCAATCCGAAACGTCACCTATTCTTTTTCTCTAGAGATGCTGTCTGACGCGCTGAATTACTCCAGCTTTTTGTGTCTATCTTCGGCAAAGTTAAAGGTGGATTTGGAGCCAGGTCTAGCTACAGTAAAGGGTGTAGAAAGTAGGTCAGGGGGCTGATCAAGGTGGCCCTGTCCTGATGCTCAACTAGACGTTGTCAATCGGCACTGAGATTGAGGTCTGCTAATAAGGAAGTTGAGGATCCAGTTGCATTGGGAGGAGCAGAGGCCCAGTTCCCTGATTTTACACGGAGCATGGAAGAGACAATGGCGTTGAATGCCAAGCTGTAGTTGAAGAACAACAGTCACGAGTAATCTCTAACGGGCCAATTTTTAAAAAGAGAGCCCAGTTACACATGACAATTTGTACTGTAACGTTCATTGTCTATCTGTACTTATCTACTTACAAAAAAATTGTACATATGATTGCATGCATGTTTAAATGTGTGAGTTTAGATCATCAATGTTAACACTGAAGTCACAAGACTAGTTAAGCACTCGGCTCCTAATCTATAATCAAATACAGACTAAATCACAATCCAAACAACAGATCTTAGTTCCACACTCAGAATACCTTCCAACTTTTTTCTCTCCCAGAATCAGCTGTCCAATTGCCTCCGTGATTAGAATAGAATAGAATGCCATTTATTGTCATTTAAACAACAAGGCTCAAACAAAATTTCGTTCCTGCAGTCATAACAGCAAAAAACCAAAACACACAATTAACACAATTTCACACAAACATCCATCACAGTGAATCTCCAAACACCTCCTCACTGTGATGAAAGGCAAAAGTCTTATCTCTTCCCTGTTCTGTATTCTTCTCCCGCAGTCAAGCAGTCAAACTGCTGCATCGAGCCCCCCGGCAGGCAATGGTAAGTCCCACGGCCTTTTAAGCCGTGCTGGGCAATGTAAGGCCCCGCTCCGGGTCGATTTAAACCCCTTGATTCGGGCGGGCGAAGTTGCCGCTGCGGGAGCTCCGAAAAGCGGTCTACCACCGGGGATCCACGAGCTCCCGATGTTACCGTCCTCAGGGCCAGCAGCCGAAGCCTCCGAAGCAGCCACTTGCCACCAAAGTGCTCTGCGCTCCGAAGTCAGCCAGCTCCGCGATGGTGAGCTTGCAGGCTCTGCGACTGGAGCCCCAGGTCGATTCCAGCCAGCTCCACGATGTTAGACACCAACAACCGAGACTCAATGGGAAAAGGTCGCGTCCCTGTTCAGGGAAGAGATTAAAAAATTTTCCCCACCCCATCTCCCCCACATATACACAGCTAAAAATAAAGTAAAACTAAAACCAAAAACATACACCTAACAGGACAA
The DNA here is from genome assembly GCF_028641065.1 of Leucoraja erinaceus. NCBI lineage: Eukaryota > Metazoa > Chordata > Chondrichthyes > Rajiformes > Rajidae > Leucoraja > Leucoraja erinaceus. The sequence continues at coordinate 42,438,032 of NC_073391.1, read as the reverse complement.
AAAGAAGACAGACGGACTGCAGTCGAGCCGCTGCCACAAGGCGCCGCCACACCGGATTAACAATTAATTAGAAATTTGAGGCAATTGCGTCATAACCAAATAATGAGTTCTTGTAAACTGATACACATTTCATAAAGGCAAATGGTTAAAGGAGAAGTTGGAAATGTGGGTATATTTCACATAATATTTTTAACGATTTGGATTGGAACACCAGAATTGATATTTACTGATACAGGGTAGATATTGGAGCTGCTTCCACTAAAGTAGAGAACACCAAAAATGGTAAGCAATCCACTGCATAGGAAGATATAAAGTTACCAAAGAGCAGGAAACATTTCTGCAGCATATATAGTCAGCGAACACAACGAACTGAACAATAACTTTTGTGCTATAAAATTCTGCAGTTTTTGCAGAATTCTGAAAGAGATTGCAATCATATTAATCTGAACACAGGTACCAAGAATGGAGTTCTGGGCCTGACTCGCTGCATTAGTTTATGCTCTAGCAGAGATTCATTACACATGCAATTGTGAGCTAACACATCCTTAATTATGAAAAATTCCAGTCATGCAAAACAAAAATAAAATGGCAAAATGTGTCAGTTGCAACAACAGCAATAAAAGATATTCGGAATTAAATAAAACTAGTTAAAATGCATTGTTGGATTATTGTTTGTTCACTGTATCTGATAATGCACATAAATTGAAGACAATAAGAGAGAGTTCCTCTGATATGTTGCCAAAAATTGACCACGCTGTCTTTGAGGGAACATGAATTTTTCAGTTCTTTGCCTCAGGTAACTTGAAATTCAGCCACTGTTGTGGTATTTTCGCATTTCAAACAAAGAACATATTTCCAAGTAATAATTGCCTCAAAATGGTGATTTTATTATGAGTGGGAGAAAATTACAAGCAAGAGAATTTTCCTTAAATGTCCAGCATCACAAATGGAAATAAAATTTCTATTGTAAAACTAGATGATATCAAGACAGATTAGATAACACAAGTGGATTTTTAGCCTTGCTTGTCCAAGCGGGAGGCATGGTGGCACAGCGGTAGAGTTATCGCCTTACAGCGCCAGAGACCCAGATTTGATCCTGGGTGCTGTATGTACAGAGTTTGTGTGTTCTCCCAGTGACCTGCGTGGGTTTTCTCCGAGATCTTTGGTTTCCTCCCACACTCCAAATGCGTACAGGTTTGCAGGTTCATTGGCTTGGTGTAAAATAATGTAAAAAATGTCCCTAGTGCGTGAGTAGGATAGTGTTAATGTGTAGGGACCGCCTAATCGGTAGCAAAGAGCCTGTTTCCGTGCTATATCTCTAAACTAAACTGAGCTGCAACGGCTCAGACCAGAGGACATTGTTTACATTTTCCACAGTTCCTGTTTAAAGCCCCTGGATCTTTACAATGCCTCACAGTTATATTGTTGTCTGGCAATGGTTAGTATTGTGCTTGTTTTTTATTGCCAAATAAATTACATTTCAATTTGTAAAGTGCTATTTTATTTTGAATTATTTTGAAGGGCTGTAGCGGCAGCGGCCCGGCTCGCTGATGCGGCGTTCCAGCTTTCGGCAGCGGCCCGGAGCTGAGGCAGCGGGGCCCGGAGCTGAGGCAGCGGGGCTCGGAGCTGAGGCAGCGGGGCCCGGAGCTGAGGCAGCGGGGCCCGGAGCTGAGGCAGCGGGGCTCGGAGCTGAGGCAGCGGGGCCCGGAGCTGAGGCAGCGGGGCCCGGAGCTGATGCAGCGGGACTTGGAGCTGATGCAGCGGGACTCGGAGCTGATGCACCGGGGCTCGGAGCTGATGCAGCGGTGGCCCGACTCACTGAGGCAGCGGGACTCGGAGCTGATGCAGTGGGACTCGGAGCTGAGGCAGCGGGACTTGGAGCTGATGCAGTGGTGGCCCAACTCACTGAGGCAGCTGGACTCGGAGCTGAGAGGCTGTGGCGGGCCGACTCGGAGCGGAGACGGCGTTCCGGCTTTCGGCATCGGCGACATCACCACGGAGATCCGCTGGACTGGATGGCGGCATCTTCGGCCTGGGTCGCCTCAGCACAGAGGGAGAACAAGGAGGGAAGAGATAGAGACTAAGACTTTTGCCTCCATCACAGTGAGGAGGTGCTTGGTGAACTCACTGTGGTGGATATTAATTTGTGTTTATTGTATGTTTTGTTATTTATTATTATTGTGTATGACTGCAGGCAACGTAATTTCATTCAGACTAAAAGGTCTGAATGACAATAAAGGAATCAAATTCAAATGATGATTAAATTAAATTGGAGGAATGAAAAAAAAAAAATCAAACAAGTAGAAAATGTTATAATTATTTATATTTGTACTCATCTTGTAACTGGAATGCATGGAAATTGAAACATGAAACTTCACAAAAAAAAAGATGTCACTCTTTGGTGTACAATAAGCTAGTTGCACCGTTGACATGTAATGACTTAATAATGAATAAAAACAAACCTTTTTCATCATCTTGTTCTGTTTGTGGAAGAATTCCACTTTAATATCTCCACATACTGGTAGAGCTTGAGGAAACTCAAAATACATGTACTTTTCTTCACGTCTGGTCGGTCCCAAAGAGGAAGTGAAGATCTTCACCTTTAGTTGCGACACCACAAACATAGGATCTAAGAATAAATAAAAGATTTCGCTTTTCAGTCCTTTCCAAACTTAAAGGTGTTTGTTTGAGGATTGGCGTGGGGGTGGGAGGGGGAAGAACAAAGGAGGACCCCGCGTGGGTGGGGGACGGGGGGGGGGGGGGGGGGGGGGGGGGGGACAGCTGTGATGGAGGGAGAAGAAGAGGACGGAGCGGGATACTATGTAACTTTCTAAGTGCCCTTTACACGGCAACTACCTTGCGTGTGCATGCAAAGAATTTCACGGTGACTTGTCACATGTGACAATAAAGTCAATCAATATCATAGATATAATCTGCCATAGCATTTATCTTCCAGTAACTCAGCTGCAAATAATAAACCATCTCTATAATGGTTGATCATGGGCTCCTCGTATATAAAAGGGCATGCTATAAAAAGTGAATTCATAATTCAGAAATTCACGTGGTGTAATTTTTAGTTTCACTTTTATATATAAAGGCATGCAATTAAGCAAAAATTATGGGAATCTTAGCATTGCGTGATCTTGAAAAACGAAAGGAAATTTTGCTTCATCGCTCCATTATTGCATTCTCTGTTCATTTGTTGCATTAGAATTGTTCTAAAGCACATCTTTTTTAGTGAAACGGGAGTGGGATGTGTCAAACTGTTCACAACTATAGAAACTAACATTTCTCAACTGTGTCAAAGGATTTGAAACAAATCAATTTGAGCATTTGTCAGAAACTTGTGAAAGTCCAGTTAAATGCGAATCGTCTTTTTAAAAGATATATTTTGAGTGGGAAAGGAAGAATAACAATAGTAGAGCGAGTTAGCACATGGCCTTGTAATTGTGGGATATTGGTGTAAATCTACTCTGTCCGGAGAATAAAAACCTTTCTTGCAATGGATCCTACATGAAGTCAGGGCAACATCACTCGTATCACAAGGTTATACTATTGTGAAATATTTACATAATTTGGCGTTTCAGAGAAGCCCAGTTTGTAAATTGGTTTGTAAATAGACATATTCAAGCTGCAATGGGGTTCCAAAATATTAATTTTGGATTAATTTTACTGATCGTATGCATCCTTGTCACCTTCCCCAAAGCTAACAAAGAACCATTCTACATTTCTTATCATTGTCTGCTTTAATCTTTCGTTTTCGCACCATACCCCTCCATATCTCCCTCCCCCCCGACTCAATCTGAAGAAGGGTCTCGACCCGACACGTCACCCTTTCCTTCTTTCCAGAGATGCTGCCTGCCCCGCTGAGTTACTCCAACAGTTTATGTCTATCTCCAAAATATTCAAGTTGCGAATCGAAATTTTAGGAGCAGCAGGAAATGAAATTGCCAAATAATTTCCAGCCAATTTACATCCTGCACATACAGTTAATAGATCACCACGGCTAATAGGACTTAGTTTGATACGCACATATCAATCTTAAGGAGCAGTCAACTGTTAGCACTCCACCATCACCCCACGCGGTATTGACCACCTGAATTAAGTTTTATGTATTAATCAATAGCTCTGTGGGTAAAATGTGGAGCAGCAATCTGCTCAAACTTTAGTTTTAGTCCCTCCCAAACTATCCCAGGATTGAGTGGGTTAACATATGATGAGTGTTTGACGGCACTGGGCCTGTACTCGCTGGAGGTTAGAAAAATGAGGGGGACCTCATTGAAACGTACCAAAATGTGAAAGGCTTGGATAGAGTGGAGAGGATATTTCTACTGGAGGGAGAGTCTAGGACTAGAGGTCATAGCCTCAGAATTAAAGGACATTCCTTTAGGAAGGGGATGAGGAGGAATATCTTTCGTCAGAGGGTGGCGAATCTGTGCAATTCTTTGCCACTGAAGGCTGTGGAGGCCAAATCTATGGATATGTTTAAGGCAGAGATGGATAGATTCTTGATTAGTACTGGTGTCAGGGGTTATGGGAAGAAGGCAGGATAAAGGGGTTAGGAAGGAGATAGATCAGAACAGCGGAGTAGACTTGATGGGCCGAATGGCCTAATTCTGCTCCTATCACTTATAACCTTATGATTCATGACCTTATAATCTGGGTATATTCCACTTAGCCTCATAAATGACTATTCAATAATTTTTGTTCAGATTTTTCTCAGTTGAGCAGTCTAATGTGTTATTGGGCAAACAATGCTAACTAGCATTGGAATGGTCAGTTTAAAATGCTTATAGTTTAAATGTTGTTGAGAATATGCGAGAGCTTTGCTTCGATAATTTTCTGCATTTCAATTCTGACTGATCAACAAATCTGACCACCATAAACCTGAAGCAGCAATGTAATAATATTACCTTTCGCATTATCTCTGATCTCTGAAAAGGAATTAAAACTTACTGCATGTTCCACCACTGAACATTGGAACAGTTTCAAACTGCATCTTGTGAAACAGTAATGCCACTGGTTTGTAATCCAATCTGTGCTTCAAAAGATAGCTGTAATAATATACATAGCGCCTCTGGCTAGGAATTGTTACGCCCTGAAGAAAAACAAAAATGTATGCATTAATGAATAATACAGCATCATTGCTTTGAGTAGCTCAAAGTCTAGACCCCCGAGTAAAATGGCAGCGAGTTTACATCTGGCAACAGGAGCAAAAAAGATGACGCCATGCTCTATAGTTTCACCGCATCAATTAGCATGGACCAAATTCTCCGCTCAGTAATATAACATATTTGAGACGACAGACAGTGTACGACCAGTGCACTAAAAGCAAGACAAACAATAATATCAAATGGTGGTGAATCTGTGGAATTCTTTACCACGGAAGATTGTGGAGGCCGTCAGTGGATATTTTACAGGCAGAGTTAGATAGATTCTTGATTAGTACAGATGTCAGAGGTTATGGGGAGAAGGCAGGAGAATCGGGTTAGGAGGGAGAGATAGAACAGCCACGATTGAACGGCAAAGGAAACTTGATGGGCCAAATGGCCTAATTCTGCTCCTATCACTCATGATCTTATGAAATATTCTTGCGTAAAGTTAGTGATTTACGAATGTTGTTGCACCAGAGAAGGTGCAGTGCAGAGGAAATTCACCAGAATGTGCTCCTGGGATGAAGCATTTGAGTTACAAGGACTGACTGGATAGGCTGGGTTAGTTTATTTTGATCTAGAAAACGAATGGCGACCTCACAGAGGAATGCAGAGGTTACGCGAAGCATAACTTAGATGAGCACTTGAAATGCCAAGGTACAGAAGGCTTGACGGACAGCGCTCCCTGTAATTCTTTGCCGTCTTGGGCAGAGCTGTTCACAAACCAAGCTGTGTAATGCAACCCAATAGTACGCTTTCTACGATGCATCTGTAAAAGCTGGCAAGAGTCTTGGGAGATGCTGAACTTCCCTAATCTCTGAAGGAATAAAGGGGATTGGTATCGTGTTTTAGCCGTGGCTTCGGTGAAGCTGCTTTGTCTTGCTGACATTAAAGAAGAGGCTAAAATAAAAATGAACTGCAGATACTAGTTTATATTTAAAGATAGACACAAAATGCTGGATTAACTTAACGGGTCAGGCAGCATCGCTGACGAAAATGGTGAAGGGTCCCGACCCGAAAGGTCACCAATCCATTTTCTCCGGAGATGCTGCCTGACCCGCTGGGTTCCTCCAGCTTTTCGGTTTAAACCAGCATCTGCAGTTCCTTCCTTCTTACACATTAAGAGGCTGTTGTCTTTATTAATAACACAAAAACCTTTCACAATCTAGAGCAAGTGTGTCAAGAAATTGATGGAACACGTGCAGCTTCAATAGCACTCCGGCTAAGCAGCGTAGGGATATTTCATCCATTATTTTAAACATTTATGCTTTTCATGCTGTGAAACGATGCCCGCAGCATGTATTGTCTACTAAGTGCTTTGCAGCATCTCCCAAGACACAACAAATACTACCTGCAAAGGAGAGGGCAGCAAGTGCATGGAAAGCACTTCCACCTCTAGTGAAGTGATTTTTTAAGTTTAGTTTTAGTTCAGAGATACAGCACGGAAATCGGCTCACCGAGTCGAGCACCGACCAGCGATACCCGAACGCTAACACTATCCTACACACACTCGGGACAATTTACATTTTTATACCAAGTCAATTAAGCTACAAACCTTCACGTCTATAGAGTGCGAGAGAAAATCGAAGATCTAGGAGAAAACCCACGCGGGCCACAGGGAGAACGTAAAACTTCATACAGACAAGCACCCATAGTCAGGATTGATTCCAGGTCTCTGGCGCTGTAAGGCAGTAGCTTTACCGCTACGCCACTGTGCCGCCGTGATATATCAGATGATTTTTTTGGAAATATATTGGCACTATCTTGTAATGCGTGGTCTAAATTAAAAAGGAACAGGTGACATTTTGGGTTGAGACAGATGGGTCTCAACCCGAAATGCCACGTATTATTTTTCTCCAGAAATCTGCCTGACCCACTGAGTTACTCCAGCATTGTGTGTCTATCAACAGCCTAAGTTAATCTTAACTAAATGGGTGGGAACTTGCTGATAAATGCTCTAAAATTATTAAACCAGGACGAAATTAACATTATTGTAATTAAACTATTATCTATTTTGCTTCTGGAGTATATATCTAAAGTTTACTTCTAAAGCATATTTAGCTTCTCGAGTTCCCAAACTAAATACAAAGACCAAGAACAAACAACATTGGTAAACACTACAAAACGAAAATGAATACCAGATATTGTGGGAGTAATTGATATTGAAAAAAATCAAGGAGCATTCAAATGTGAACATATTCATCAGAAGGTACCTTCAGTGGTTTGATTAGGGTTCTAGTCCAGGTGGATTAGAAAGAAAGTTTAGATTGGTATAGAGGTACAGCATGGAAACAGGCCCTTCGGCACACTGAGTTCACGCTGACCAGGGGTCACCCGTTCACACTAGTTCTGTGTTATCCCAATCCACTACCTACACACGAGGAGCAGTAAGGTGAGGTGACACCACTACCAGCCATGATTCTGTGCGGCTCTAAATAATTACAAATAATAAATAGGCAAAGCGTAATAGTTTGAGTACAATGAAGAGGAAAGGAAGAGTTTCCAAAACTAAAACATCCCTGACGATTAAAGGTATTTTAATGAATGATTGGTCACATGGTGAACCAACCCAAATATAGGAAGTACAGAAAAATTGAAAGGAAAATAAAGGGTAATGAGACTTATCCAAAATGTAAAAAAAGGAACATTAATATCATGGATAATCATGATAACCTTAGCAATAATAAATGGATTAAAAAGGCAACACTTGTAAAGAATGGGGAAATTAGTGATAAAATAAATCATATGGAAGGCAGTTGCATTGGCCTCAGCACAGAGGACACCGCTAATGATACTCCAATCAGAAGTATGAAAGTGGATAATGAACTGTCTCTACAAGGGTTTGCAGCATATTAAATTACTTTTAAAACACAAAGTATGTGTGCTATAACACCAGGATAAGCACTCAACGAAGAAAACCAAGCCCAAAGCCAAAGTAGCATCTAAACTGAAGATAGACACAAAATGATGGAGTAACTCAACGGGACAGACAGCTTCTCTGGAGAGAATGGGTGACCTTTCGAGACCCTTCTTCAAACCAACCATTCCTTCTCTCCAGAGATGCTGCCTGCCCCGCTGAGTTACTCCAGCATTTTTTTTGTCTATCTTCAGTTTAAACCAGCATCTACAGTTCCTTTCTACACAGAGTGTGTAAACTTCCTATACCCACTTATGCTATAGGACAATAACTAACTCCATATTCAATTATAATCTGACTACATATTAACAAACACATACAAACTAATCTTGTAGATGCTAGTATATCATTGGGGTTATCAAGTGGGCACCTCCCTTCACTGGTGTTTTGTTGAGTTCGGCCCACGACACCTCAGTCAGTTAAAAGGTAGAATGTCATCTGAAGCATCCTAGATTACTAAAGGAAGCATAGGTAGAAACTGCAGTCTCTGGCCAAAATTTTCCAAGACACCCTTGATATGAAAATGACAGCTATTGACGATTCTTTTTCACAAGAGGAGGGAGAACTTCAAGCTTGCATGCCAAAAACAGCAGTGGGAAGTTTTTCAGTGGGGAAGGAAAAAAACCTGCACTTTAAAGTGCTAACTAACATCTAGTCTAAGCCGGCTTAAAGCAAATTATTTTTAGCTAACTTTTGTTCATTAACAAACGAGAGAGAGTTCAAGAAGGGAAATTTGATGTCATGGTTTATAAAAGTAGTTGATAATAGTCTGTCAAATTGTGCCAAAAATGTACTAACTCCATCAGATTAAAATACTGTAACTATGTGGATAAGACAATGGTTAAGAAACTAACGAACGATAGAAACTAAACTCACAAATTTAATAAATGGGAAAAAGGGAAGATGCTGAGGCTGATAAAAGTGGGAGACAGATGGCAGATAAAATTTAAATGTATAGATGCAAGAGAGATGCAATTGGTTTGGAAAGTGACAGGAGACAAACTAAATAAACTTGGCTGGTGTGCCATGATCTAGGAGTCTATTTATGCAAGTCCCGGAGGTGACCAATCTAGCTGAGGCCACTATTTAAAACACTTGCTTATTTCCATAAATAAAGGAATAACATACCAAAAGCTGCAATAAAGTTGAAAAAACATCCAGGTAGAATATTAACAATTAAAAAAATTAATTAAGCATTAAATATTAAAAATGTTAAAACAAAAATATGCAGCTCCTTAAATTGACCAGAATGTGGTTTGTAAATTGTTGGGAGTAAAGAATTGCATCGCACTTGTTTATTACTTTGCTAAACAACTTATTTTGGAACCATAAAAGCGTTTAAGACCACCATTCTTCAGTGTTAGGAAACTCAAATCATATAAATATTACTGTTTACTTCCATGTTTTGCTCCAGAACAGAATGTGCCCGCTTTTTAGTAACGCCACCACATTCCCAATTTTCCTACAATAAAGTTCAGTCAAATGCTCATACAATTATATCGTTTATCATGCGCGATGCAAAAGACAATTAAATATATTGATATTTCTCATTAAACTGAAGACATTTCACATTAATCAGCTACATCGGTATTTTCATACACCTTTCCAATATTCCAATGCTAAGAACAAATATTAGCTCTATATTAATTTGCTATTCAATCATGTACTACAGTTGCGTATTTGTACAACTAAATGGGCCTGTCCCACTTGAGCGATTTTTTATGCAACCATATGTCCGCCGAGAGTAGCCTCCTCAATCGCGCAAAAAGTTGGAGCGTCTTTCTGGTCGCCGCTAAATTTTTAACATGTTGAAAAATTTTCAGCAACAGTGGGATTGACGCCATTGAGTCCAGCTTGACTTCTCCTGACGTAGGTGCTGTCGTAGGTTGTCGCCGGGATGATGTAGGTTGTCGCTGGTTTTTCGCCGACCTGCTACGACTATGACAGTCGCCGGCAGTTGCCTAAAAAAAAAAAAAAATCGCCAAGTGGGACAGGCCCATACTCTTCTAAACCCACTTCCACTGACCTTTTTGTCTATAGTCCGTGCTTGGCCATAGAATTCTAGGGCTTCTTGTGCTTTTAAAAATTTGCCACGATGAAGCAAATAAGCACAGATCATTACTCCTGTCCGTCCCTTTCCAGCTTTGCAATGGATTGCTGCTACATTATTATCATCTTCACTCAGCCAGTGATCTAGGTCTTCACAAAATGGCTTTATGAGTTCTAGCTGTGGTGGATTGTGGTCTTCAAAAGGATATTGTGCGACTAAGAAGAAAAAAAGATAAGTGATTTACAAAAATAAGCTAACGCATGAACAATGATATTGTGCAAATAATGCGCACGGAGCTCACAGCAAAAAATTGACGACTTGATCGCAAATTAAATATTCAACTTTGTAGAGACTTTGGGATCTTTTCAAAAAATTTACAACATAACACAAATGGCCATTAATGCAAATATACAAGAATACTGCACAGAAATTTAGGACATACTTTATTTATATGTACCAAAACCATTATTTAACTGCTCTAATAAAATTAGGATCACAGGTATTCAGTATTGAAAGATGAATCCAATGCATATATTTGATAATTTTGCTATCTGCACTTGTATCTTCTATCACTAAGATTTAGAATCATTATAATGTAAGGGGAGCATTATTATTGCTACTTTACTTGCTATAAAATCAATCTGTACAACATATTGTGGTTTCTACCATCAGTTATCTATGCTAAATGACAACAATTTTTAAACTCTTTTATGCACGCTTTCACATATTTCTACTCTGGTAAAAGGTAAGATAAACACGAGGTTTTACCCATTATAATAATCTGCAATGGAAGTTTTTTAGTAATAGTTCACTCACCTCTGCAATTAAATTTAGTAGCATCATAATGTCTTTCTGCACATCTGCAAGGGAAATTTAAAAACATGTTAATCATTACATCTGAAATAGAATATAAAATTGTGTTAACAATGCATTTATCTTATTAAACATACTTTCAGTATTTGGTTAGTAATAATGTTCCATACCAAAGATCATCTTCCTACATATTACTCAATATTTGCTGACACCAGCATAACCAATTAGGCACCAAATATCACAAAAGCATAAGGCAAAGGCAGATGTATCATTAGTCATTGCTGGAAATGAACCACTCTTATTGGCTTTGGGGAAAAACCAACACAGGCAACAGTAGAGTTACAGCGCCAGAGACAGGGGTTCGAACCTGACTCCGGGTGCTGTCTGTAAGGAGTTTGTATATTCTCCCCTTGACCTGCCTAGGCATTCCTCCACAGGTTTGTAGGCTAATTGGCTTGGTAAATTATCCCTTGTGTGTAGGATAGTGTTACTGGGCAGGGATTGCTGGTCGGTGCAGACTCGTGTGGGCTGAAGCTGTATCTCTAAACTAAACACCTTGCCAAATGATTTTTATTCAAATGCATTGAGCAGCGTATCACTTCTGCATTTGCACTGTCGGCAGTAAGTAAACACCACTTGATCTAATAACTTTGAGTAATATGATAAATATTAATTATTTTGCCCTCATAGCAAAAAAATGGCCAAACATAACAAGCACCATTGAAATGAAGTGATTTTTATAAACTATACTGTTTGCATATTTTGACACATGTTTTATAGAAGTATTAGTGAGAACCTCAGCAACTTCTCTGGGCAGGATACTTATAACTTAACATGGAAATTACACTGTTGCTGTCCAAACCGCCTTGTTCCTTGAGAAACCATGATAACCAAGGACTTTGAGGACCTGAACATTGAAATAAGGGGTAAGCCATTTAGAACAGAGATGAGGAAACACCTTTTCACACACTTGTGAGGGTGGAATTCTCTGCCTCGGTGGAGGCCGGTTCTCGGAATACTTTTAAGTGAGAGCTAGATAGGGCTCTTAAAGACAGTGGAGTCAGGGGATATGGGGAGAAGGCAGGAACGGGATACTGATTAGGGATGATCAGCCATGATCACATTGAATGGCGGTGCTGGCTTGAAGGGCCGAATGGCCTACTCCTGGACCTATTGTCTATTGAAATACTTGGTTTGGCATGGTTGATTACTTAGAAGACACTTTCCAAACATGCCAAAGATGTTCAAGGCTTATTTAAGCATTAATGAATGTTTAATGACACAGTCAATATTTTATCATTAGAAATGAGAAGAGTACAGATAACCTATCCAAAATGCTTAAAATTTCCCATATGCATTTCAAACAATGGGTATAAATACTAAACAGTACCCAATAAGCCTCGTAGGGAATTCAAGAGGGACTTGAAATGGTTGGAAGATGGTACTGACTACATCTTGGACAAGGTAAATCAAATGACATGGAGGAATTCAAGGGAATGGTAAGATTCCCCAGTACAAAGTACCACACTACAAAGACAAAATTGGTAGGAGAGTATGCGAAATAGCGAGATAAGGAAAATTAACATGCAGCACAAACACAGGCAAATAAGCTGGGTTAAATGGCTTGTTTTTGTACTTGAAGTACACAGAATATTTTCTATATGTTGGTCAGGTTTTCAAACATTCAGAATGCTCCTTCTCACTGCTACGTAGAAATTGCAATAGCAATTCTGCGGCACCTAATTCTCTAATACCTTGTATATCAATGAAGTGGAGAAGAAGAGGGAATGAAATGTGAAGAGCTGTCGACACTTGACAATGTGAACAAGACACCCATTTACAGGTCGTTCTGGTACAACTGAAGTTTGCATATTGCTAATGGATATAATGCAATCAATCATTGAATTAGGGAACACTATTTGCATTATATGGGGCAAACTAGTTATAACGCGATTTTGATTGGGAACTAGAGAGCCCGTGAAAAGAACTTTGGAAATTGACAAACAGAAAGATAGCTGCCTTGGGGGGAAATATTTCAGTTTATGGTCTCTATAATATCTCTCCACAGTAATCATTTACCACTCAAGAACAAAGAGTCTGCCAGTTTCACCCTAGGTGGCCATTGAAATTGACAAGCATTCCCTTCCATTGACACATGAACAACTACACTCCATTACACAAGGTAACATACAGCCTTTAGTATTTTTAGCTTGAAGCAGAAGTAAACTTATAGCTTTTAAAGCTCTTTTGAAAATTCTGCAGGAAATACAAACGTTGTTATTGCAAGTCTTAAGCACTCTTGCCTCTCAGGCCCCCTTTCCCCATTGACACCATTGTTTAAATAATGTGATTTTCTATACTGCAATGCTTTTTAGGAGTGCAATTATTGCGTTACAGAAGAACTACCTGTACTGCAAGTGTCCTTGACCGTATAAACACACCAACATTGAACTGTGAACAGAGAGCCCCCTACTTTCTGCTTGGCAAAAGATTAATTAAGATCAGTTTCATAAAGATGTTCAAGTGACTTCAAAAGAAAGTAATTGTTATTTTCATTCTTTCCTTAATTTTATTTTCCGCATACCTTTTATTTTTCAAACTAGAAGAGATCGTTTAACCTGGCTGATAAAAGCAATAAGTGAAACATGAACAACTACATTCAACACTGGTGTAATGAGGAATTTCACACTTTGAAAGCCACACCTGCGGTTTGCAAAGTGTAAACTCTTTCACTACCAACAGCAATCACAAAATAAAACAGAACATGTGAATTTCATTTTGGCAGTTATCACCACAAGGATGAATTTTGCTAGAGAAAGCTTTAATTGACTACAGGCTCAATTACCATGATCACAATGTGCAGGAAGGAACTGCAGATGCGGTTTTAAACCAAAGATAGTAATGCTCCTGTCCCACTTAGGAAACCTGAACGGAAACCTCTGGAGACTTTGCGCCCCACCCAAGGTTTCTGTGCGGTTCCCGGAGGTTGCAGGTGGTTGCTGGAGGTTGCAGGTAGTTGAAGCAGGTAGGGAGACTGACAAAAACCTCTCCGGGAACCGCACAGAAACTTTTGGTGGGGCGCAAAGTCTCCAGAGGTTTCCGTTCCGGTTTCCTAAGTGGGACAGGGGCATAACTCAGCGGGTAAGGCAGCATCTCTGGAGTAAAGGAATGGATGACGTTTCGGGTCAAGACCTTTCTTCAGACCAGAAAAGGCACCTATTCCTATTCTTCAGAGATGCTGTCTGACCTGCTGAGTTCTCCAGCTTTTTGTGTTGACCAAGATCACCATTCAGTCAAGGGCTTGCCATACTTTGTGCTGCTGCTTATTTCACTGCTGCTTCCATGAGAGTGTGATGAGGTCTTTGTTCAGGTCACTGCTGTTCCACTGAGACCTATCATTAACCACCATTGATTCCTTTTAGCTTCTCACATGATTGTTTCCTTGAGCTGAGACTGCAATGTACTGTGAATTTGGTGCAATGGATTTGCAATTTCCAGCACATCTCTTCGTTCCAATCATTCCATCAAGCGCTCTCTCTCTCTACACACACACACACACACACACACACACAATATATTTGCTGTGTATATATATATATATATATAGTGTGTGTGTATATATTATACATATTATACAGCAATATATTAAATGGCATCACACGGCATGAATAATATCAATAGCAGGATGATATATCTCTCCTTGCCTGAAACATTTTTACTTCAGTTGGCTTGATGCGTCTCAAAATATCAAAACCTTTACTGGTTTCCCGAGTCTTAAGTTCAATGGCAATTCTGACTCATGCCATTTTTATTCCCATAATTACGGCATACAGTGTGCATGCATGAAGGTTTGCACTGCTCCCTGAAAATGATTGCAGTCTTTTGATGGCGTATTCCACGGCTGGAGATTTTTGAACTGGACAATGCGAGGCATTTACATTGACAGTAAGAATGGCCATGATCTTCCTTGTCTGGTTCATATCAAGTTTAGAGCTTGCCATCTTGTGTATGGTTCCACCAGTCGTGATGAGGTCTTTGTTCAGGCTGCTGTTGTTCCACTGAGACTTGTTATTAACCATCACTGATGAGCTCCACCCAAGATCACAAGAAATTGCAGAGAGCTGTGGACATAGCCCAAACCATCACTCAAACCAACCCCTCTTCCATTGACTCCATCTACGCTTCACGCTGCCTCGACAAGGCCACCAGCATAATCACGGACCAATCTCACCGCGGACATTCCCTCTTCTCTCTCCCAACAGGCAAGAGGTACAAAAAGCATACCTCCAGATTGAGGGACAATTTGAGGCAACTGAACCATCCTATCACCAAATGGAGAGTGCTCCTGATCTACCACCTACCTCATCGCAAGCCCATGGACTATTTGTTATCACTGGACTTCAGTTTTTACTGGACTTCATCTTTCACTAAATGTTATTCCTTGTGTAACTGTACACTGTGGATATCTTGATGTAATCATGTATAGTCTTTTCTCTGACTAGATAGCACACAGGAGCTCTTTTCACTGCAACCGTACACGTGACAACAACAAACTAAATAACATTAATCTCTCACTACTGTTTCCTTGAATTAAGGCTGTAAACCGTGACATGGCTTCCATTCTGCCGTGAATTTGGTGCAATGGATTTACAAAGATGCAATTCCTCTGTAGACAATGAGGGCTTCCTTCCAAATCTTGGTGAAGCGGTCTTCATTGTATGATGGTCGTTAACTTTAGTGCTCCCAAGCATACACAGTCATACATGCACGCCCATCCAATGACTTGGCTGTAGCCAAAGTCTCAAGCCGATGATTTTGGTTCACAGGGTTTTATCACATGAATATTTTCTTGAATACTTGATGCAAACTTGGTGTGGTGACAGATTTTTATATTGTTTCAAGGATTTAGTCCTTTAGTCACTTTAATTGAAGACAGGGGATCAGAAGATAATCGATATGCACCCATGAGCTCTCACTGAGACATTCAAAGCCGTCGAAAGATGAATCGTCCAAACACAGTCACTTGATTAATAGTTTCTTTATTGTAGTGGTAAAAACAGTAAGATAATTCATCCAAACTTCTTGTACAAGTACATATTAATCATACTCGTGGTCATGCTCGTGCATGGTCGAAAGCTATGCCCACACCCACATTCTTCTTGCGCGAGAATCCCAGCCGCAAACACGCCTCAGACTACGTCTAAATCCCACCCCAACTGCAGTTCCTTAGTACACCTGCCAATGTTTATTTTGTCTTGGGAAAAGTCAGATGATTTTCTTTGCAAATTCATTTTTCTGGTAAGATATTAGTAGCAATACAAGGCATGAAACCGGGAGCAGCAGCATGATGGACTCTGCCTTAAATTTTAGTTCCAATGGCACTAATGTCTGGGCATAGGTTTCCAGTCAAACATTCTTTCCCAGTGACCTATTTGTGGGGCAGCCTGCTGTGAAAAGTATAACTGAGGCTCTTTATGTCTCTGAATGACTGCATTACACAAGAGGTAGCCCAATTTGATTCCTCAGAAATCCCACCAAATTACTCTGCTCTAAATCTGTCCATTGAGCCTCTGCTCATTTTAAGATAGGCTGTGTAACACTGAACTGAAATTTGAAACTTCACGATGTGTAAGAAGGAATTGCAGATGCTGGTTTAAACTGAAGATAGTCACAAAAAGCTGGAGTAACTCAGTGGGTCAGGCAGCATCTCTGGAGAAAAGGAATAGGTGCAGTTTCAGGTCAAGACCCTTTTTTCAGAGTGGATTAATCCAACGGATGAGGCAGCATCTGAGAAGTACATGGACAGGCGACGTTTCAAGTCGGGACCTTTCTTCAGACTAGTTTGTCGCAATATATCCTTTAACATTACTGCAATCTAATTAGGCAGGCAAAGGCTGAAGATAGATGCTATCATTTTAAACAAGTCAGTTTCAAAGTCAAAATGATCTAGATTAAAGTTTAGTAAAGGTACACAAGCTGCATCAGGCTTCCAGATGACTAATGCTATCCGTTATACTCAACTGTAGACACTCGGTACATAACTGTTCAATAAATGCAACCAGTGTACAGGCTAAATTATGGTCCCGTCATTGAGCATTCAATAATTTAGATTGTTTTCGCAGACCTCTGGAACTACAAGAAGCAAACAATTTATTTGACCCCATTAGCCACTTTATCTATTTGGTGAACAACTGCACAGTACGCGACTAACAAAATAAATCAGGAATTGCCATTTGTTTATGTAAGATAATGATTCCAAGAATGAATCGTGGCAGACTAGAGGGGAGAATAGAAAAAAGAAATAGCAGATGCTGGTTTACAAAAAAGGACAAAAAAAAAGTGCTGGAGTAACTCAACGGGTTGGGCACCATCTCTGGAGATAGTCTGCAGAAGGGCCCTGATTTGAAACATCACCTATCCATTTTCTCCAGTGATGCTGCCTGACCCACCGTTTTGGCGTAATTTGGTGACATCACCGAATCAGAGAGGGCAAACACGCACACATAAAAACAAACAAGATGAGAGTGTCAGTAATATATAGAAGATAGATAGATAATAGCCCAACTTTACTGAATTGCCATACACACCAGCTAACAACTTTTCATGCAATGATATTTATATCGCCACTATCAGCTGCGCAAGAACAATTTCTGCTTGGCAATTAAAGCTTGATAAAATTTGAGTATGGCCTGGATACAACTGCTTGACAATATGCACAAGAAAATAATGCCCCAAAGGACCTGTGGGAATGAGGAACTAGAGAGGCTGAGATGGACCCAAAAAGCAGCTTGTTTCAACACAGAAGTCCAGAAATACGAGAGGCAAACAATGAATTATAGAGCAAGTGCGTTAAGATATGTGACTGGTCCGAACAATAGAAAATTAAATGCAAGGCAAACCGACGTTATACACGCCATTCAAGTAAAATATATAATAATGCAGTGGTGAAATGGAAAATATATAGTTCAGCGATTTAGCAATCATGGTACATTCTGATGTCTATCTACACCAAGACAAGTGAAAATATATTTGGATTTACTGAGTGTTTTCACAAAATCAAGACATGGTGGGGCAGTTACTGCAGCACATTGGTAGAGCTGCTGCGCTACAGCACCAGAGAACCGGGTTTGATTCTGACCACGGGTACTGTCTGTATGGAGTTTGTACGATCTTCACCTGCCCACGTGGATTTTTCCGGGGTGCTCCGGTTTACTCCCACTCCCCAAGGATGTACAGTTTTGTAGGTTAATTGGCTTTGGTGCAAATTGTCCTTGGTGTGTGTGGAGGACAGTTAGTGTCCTCGTTTTCAGAATGATAATTTATTAACATAAACTGTTCCCCCGCAATGTTGATTACACTGCGAGTCGGGTTACTGAAATGGATGAAAAAAAAGACCCACGTTCTGCTCCGTTGCGTACTACACGTCAGCCCATTGCATTTAGAAGGAGTGGACTATCTTGCTCCGCTATAGGATCTTTGAGTTCCATAGTTCGCAACAATTTATCCCTCTTGGATACCTGTCTCTCGCCAACAATAGGCCTATTAGGGAACCTCCTTGCTTGAGGTCATCTGTTGCCGGCCACAATTTGGTTTGTTTCTTACTTCCAGTCGCTCTCCCCTCCACGCGCCTACAACAATCAGTCTGAAGAAGGGTCTAAACGCAAAATGTCATCTATCATTTTCTCCAGAGATGCTGCTGCCTGACCTGCTGAGTTACTACAGCCTTTGTGTCTATCTTCGGAGTAAACCAGCATCTACAGTTCTTTTTTTATTACACACTGGTAAGAGTTTAAACTAGAATACTAAATCAAATAGACCATAGAAGTAACAGGCTTCAATCACAAAGAGAACTTTTACATAACAAAATTAAAACATTGAAACAATGCCAAGATTCAAATAAGAAATGCTGGAAGTGTCATCAGACCAGGCTTGGAGAGCAACAGAACTAATGGCCCAGACATTGTCAGGAAGCACTGGCATTTCCCTACTTCAATGCCAAAAAGTTCAGAACATCCACGCACATGAGCAAACCTAAAGTCCTCGCTTAACAGCTGTGTCAGCATTACTTCAGTTGTGTTCCTACATTGGAAACCTCATCTGGTACAGCAAGAAAATGCAACCGTGAGATAACCCATCACTTCAGAGTCAGGAGAAAGGGGAATAAGAAATATACCTGGCTATATCTCTTGTTCCCCTTTCCCCCCGACTCTCAATTTGAAGAATGGTCTCAACCCGAAACGTCAACTATTACTCTCTTCCAGAGATGCTGCCTGACACACTGGGATACTTCAGCTTTATGTACCTGTCTTTGGTTGAAACCAACATCTGCAGTTCCTCCCTACACACTTCATGTGGGGAATCAGCTCAAACCACTGTGCCAGATTAGATCAAAGTCTCAGACAATAACGAAACTCACCCATCTGTCTGAATAACTGCCACCTTCTAGCTCTGCTACCTTTAGGGATCTGTCACCATACACTTCAAGTTCCTTCTGCTCCTCTACACTTCAATAATAAATCATTTATTATGTATTCACCTCTCTCGTCCACCCTGCACATTAGCTCACACTTTGGATAGAATTGCATTTGCCAACATTCTGACCACTTGACTTGTTCATCGACATCTTCCCATTGCCTGCATCCTTCTTTGGCATCAACAACAATTTTTGTACCTCCTGGATATCTCAAGGTCCTTGAATTTTAGGCCAAATCACGATACACAATATGTAAAAGCTAAGAACCTTATTTTGAGCCTTGCAAAAAAAAAAGCTTAAAAACAACCTTTCCCACTACTGAGCCAAATGTGTTACTTTCTTTAGATTCCAACAACCAAGTTTTCTAGCTACACCACTAATGTGAGCTTATTAAAAACACTGGTAAAACCCACTTACTAACCCCACTGACCTTTGTCAAAAATCAAACTGGTTGTGGTTTCCGCTTGTATTTAGACTACTATCATTCCGGCCAAAGAGAAACAAAGTAGTATGTCTCAATGACTAAAAACGACAGTGCTGGAGTAACTCAGCAGGCCAGGCGGCAGCTCTGGAGAATATGGATGGGAGTCATTTCACGTCAGGTCCTTCTTCAGACAATAATGACTAATTTGGTGCTTCAAAAATCTGTTCAGAGTGCATATCAACTTACGCCCCCACAACAGCAACTGCAGACATGTCTCTGGCCCTACACTTACCCCTGAAACATCCGGTTAACTAAGACACCTCCATCAGATTCTTATTTATTGAAAATAACTCCGCCTTCAGCATCAAATTTCCAAACATAGTCATCTCAAAACTCCTGGACTTAGAACCACTCTCTGCAAATGGATCCTCGACTTTTTGACCCATAGACTGCAGTCAGTAAGAATGGCGCACAACGTCCTCCAGGATAATTCTCAACACCGGTGACCTGAAACGCTGTGTCCTCAGCCCTCTATGCACTCACAATTGTGCAGCCAAATTCTACTCCATTTACAAGTTTGCAGATGACGCCAAAGTAGTGGTGGATCTCAAATAATGACGAGACAGACTACAGGAAGGAAACAGAGAGCTTAGTACCATGTTGTCAAGTCAACATCTCTCACAATGTTAGCAAAACCAAGGAGCTGGTCATCAATTTCAACAAACGGGACGGAGTACACTCCTTAGTCCGAAACAATGCTGAAGTGGAGACAGACGAGAAGTTAAGTTCTGAGGTGTAAATGGCACAAACAATTTGACCTCGCTCAACCACATTGAAGCTCTGGCCAAGAAAGCACACCAATCCCAGTACTTCCTCAGAGAATAAAGGAAGTTTGACATGTCTCCAATGACATAAATGTCCACAAAAACACCATAGAAAGCATCTTGTTCGGATGCAAAGCTTTGTATGGCAACTGTTCTGTTCAAGCCTTAAAAAGATTATGGTCACAGTCAGAGCACCAATTTAGGTGCTGTGTACTTTTGGTTGTGTGTTTGTTCACACAGGATTAAATTCATTCCGATTAATTCAGTCCTTTCAGTCTGAAGAGTCATGCCCAAAATGTCACCCATCCTTTATCTCCAAATATGCTGCCTGGCCCACTGAGTTACTCCAGTACTGTGCCAGTCTTTGCTATCTTCAGCATCTGCAGTTCTTTGTTTCTACTTACAGGTGAATCTACATTGGGGAATTGAGTGCCTATTGATAGACAAATAGATAGAATTCAGGGCCAATTTGCAAGACTGCAAGTTCTGAGAATCTGTGGATATCAAAGGTTTGATTAAAAAAAAGGATACGATAAGTGTAGAACATTGAAAACAGGAGAGGCCCATCAGGAATAAAGAGCATCCAACTTGTACATGCACCTCATGTGTGTTAGATTAAAAAAGAAGAATGGAGGACCAAAAGTGGCTAAGGATATATTGGAATCAAGTGGGTAACCAGGGTAAGACTAGGGACCAAAGGGCTAATCTATATGTGTGCAGAAGCATGCCTTTAATGAAAATGTTCTATCTGTAGATATTGCAGTGAGGAATTTTATTTGGAATAATGAAATTCTGGAAAAAATTAAGATTAAAAACGAGGTCTTGGACCAGGACTCGATGAGATACATTGGGGTTGCTACGGAATTTGGCGAAGACCTTGGTGTACAAGTCCAAAGATTAGCAAAGGTGACAGCGCAGGTAGATAAGGTGAAGGCAGCATTCAGCTTGCCTCCAATAGCCCGAGTACAGAATATAAAAGCAAGACTCGGTATGGCTTTCAAAACATTTATTAATCTAAAGCTTGAATAGTGTGTGCAGTTCTGGTTCCTGCACTATAGGAAAGACGAGGTTTCACGGGAGAGGACGAGAAGAGATTTTTGGGAGACACTGAACGGGCTACGTTAGTTTTCCTTGGAGTACAGGAGCCTGAGGAGGGGCCTGAAAGGTAAAAGTGAGTCGTTGCTAGGGTGAATAAGAACAAACCTTTCCTTATGGCAGGTGTCCAAGACCACAGTGCATGTTTAACACCAGGAATAGTAGGTTTAGTGGGAATCTGAGGAAAGTTGTTTTTCACCCAGAAGGTAGGGGAAATCTGGAACAGTGGAGGCAGATACTTCAGAACATTTAAAAAACAGCTGGATGCGCAATTTCATCAGCAAGACACATGTGGTGGACTAAATGCTAGTAAATTGGCTTAGTATAGATACATACTTGGTCACAGACATAGTGGCCAGAGAGCCTGTTTCTCTGCTCTCTGGCCCAGTTATTAAATTGTGGCACTCCAGTCAATCTTTAACAACAATCAAATACCACTCATTTAAGAACAGTTATTTTTAGCTGAAAAATAAGGCCTAATTGGAATCATCTTCCAAGTTATTTAATCTTCCAAGAAATAAACGACTCCACTGGAAAATAATCTATGAAACAACGCATAATATTCATACCATCAACCCCAATTACGTTGATTAAATCTCTACAGCAACTAAAATAATCTATTACTTGCCAGAGAGAACATACAGTTTTAAGTAAAGAATGTGACTAAAGGTACCCTGTCAGGGGATGTTATCTTTGATCTTTGATTAACAATAAAGTTATCACTCTGACCACTCTCCTTATTCGGCCATGATCTCATTTCCTTCAGTCCAAATTACCAAGTTGAATGGATTTGCAGGTAGTTTATTTAAACATTTCACTGGGCCATGATAAACAGCTGAGCATTTGCCGACAAAACTCTCGCCAATTTCAGGTTTGTCTTGGATTGCAAAAATAAATTTGCCTAATTTGCTCCACTGAAACTAATTTTGTCATCCTCCCAATCCATCACTCTCGCCTCCAACGACTGGGCTAGGATTGAGACCAAACAGCTAATTTATGACAATCTGCTTCTTTCCTCCACGTCACCAGACCAGTCTACAGATTTATCCCTTCCTGAACTCTCAAGTGAAGATCTGTCTAGGACCCAGCAATCATAAAGAAAGCCCATCACTTCCTCAGGGGATTGAGAAGATTTAGTACGTCAACGAATACTCTCTTGAAGTTATACAGGTGCATATTGATTGGATGGATTTTGGCCTGGTTCAGCCACTCAAACACCCAGGAATGAATATGATTTGCACAAAGAGGTGAACACTGCCCAGTCCATCACGAGTATAGTCCTCCGCACCATCAAAGAGATCTACAGGACGCTGCCACAAATAGGCAGCCTACACTGTTCACTACACTAGTCACTCTCGTTTCACTCTTGCCATCAGGAAGGTTGGATAGGAGCTTGAAAACTAACATCCAAATTCAGGAGCAGCTTCTTCCCGACAACCATCAGCTGTTAAACACCACAACCTCCATATAAGTTCCAAACTACATCGACTTGGGGACAATGATTTTGTCTTTGCACTATTACCGTACCAAACTTTCTTTATTATTATGGTGTTTACAGCGCACAATGTTCACATATTTCTTGTACTGCTGCAAGTAAGAATTTCATTGTTCCGTTATGGGACACATGACAATAAAACACTCTTGACATCAATTTATAATTTTCTTTCATGTCTTTTAAGCTTGATTTCCCCTAAAGAACCCATGGTAACATTTCTACTGAGCAGTTGACTAGTCAATCTCCCTTCCTCACCCTCATGTTAGCTTACATTGTTCACCAAACGTGGACAGAAATGCTGGAGAAACTCAGCAGGCGAGGCAGCATTTATGGAGCGAAGGAAATAGGCATCGTTTTGGGTCGAAACCCTTCTTCAGACTGAGATCCTTCGCTCCATAGATGCTGCCTCACCCGCTGAGTTTCTCCAGCATTTTTGTCAAACTTCGATTTTCCAGCATCTGCAGTTCCTTCTTCACCGAACCTTCAGTTTGGCTGTCACCTTGTTTTAAAAAAAACCTCAACTTCTCTGCTGTTGCCAATTCTCACATCGGCAGATCTTTACGGTATCTTCCAGACACCCAGGGGTACTACTTTCAAGAGCAGGCTTGCACAATCAATGGAATAATCACAAACACCATCCAAATACAAAATATGAAGGTCGCTTTACAACATTCCCTAGAATCCAGTGTCATCTTAGCTTCTCCTTAAACGAGCTCAGAATTTGCCAATAGTCTGCCCTTGATGGTTTCACCAGATTTATGTGCTGTCCAGCTGATTCTTCGGAAAACTAGATTTTTAAAGTCTACTGTAAAATTCCGGATAATTGCTGGGTGTGATAATATTCCTATGACAACTGTGAATCGTGCAGAGCGAGAACTGCATTGGTGATCAGACATAATCTCTCTTCACAGGGTATTTAGAGCACAATTTATAATAATTCACTTAGAATGAAGAAACAATCCAAATTCGAAATCATTGTATGCTAAGCTAACCAAAACACAAACATTTGACATGGAAAATACTGGAAAAGCTCATCAGCAAGTCAGCTGGGGAAAAAAAAAAAAAAAAAAAAAATCAGCTGTTCTGATCAGGACTCATTTACTTGAGACAATAACTCGATTACTGTCTCCCTAGGCAAATAATTTCATATTGCGTGTTTGTTGAAATTCAACATTCTGGGAATCACTGTGGCTTTGGCCTGTGGCTTATTTGGATCAACCAACCTCAGGTAACAACTGCAAACCTGCGGCTGTGCATTCTGCAGCAAGCAATGTCATTTGCAAGGTGCACACACACCAAGACTGATAGAATACTCTCCACATGTCCAGGTGAGTGCAACTTCAACAGCATTTATTATGCTCCAGAAGATAGAAACAAAATGTTGGGAGTAACTCAGCGGGTCGGGGAGCATCTCTGGAGAAAAGGAATAGGTGATGTTTTGGGTTGAGATCAGTCTGATGAAGGGTCTTGACCCGAAATGTCACCAATTCCTTTTCTCCAGAGATGCTGCCTGACCCTGTTGCGTTAAGCCAGCATTCTGTGTCTATCTTCAGTGTAAACCAGCATCTTCTTACTCAAGATGCCCAATACGAAGAGAAAATAGTTAACTTCACCCCATTCATCACCTTATAAACTAATTCCTTGTGCATCAATTGAACCTTGCTGCAAAGCGTTTATCTAAAAGATCGGTGTTAAAGTTTCTTCAATAAGACTTCCTAAACTTGCAACTTCTACTCATACAGACTTTAGCAAGGCTTTTAACGAGGTACTACCCAGCAGGTGGGTCTGACACAAGGGATCAGCTGCTTGTCAGTAAACCAGATCCAAAATTGTTTGGGCGGCTGGAAGCAGAGGGTAATGGTGGATCAGTGTTTTTCTGACTGATATCTGTAAGGAAAGGTGTATTGCAAGGTTTGGTGCTGGGACCAAGCGTATGCAGTGGGTATGATTAAGTCCTGATAACCAAAATGAGTGGAGTTGTAGATAAAGGTGACTATTTAAAATTACAATTAGACATAGATTAGCTGAACTGGTGGCATGTGGAATTCAAACAAATGTGAGGTAATGCACTATGGGAGGGCAATTCTGTTAGGATGTATAGCAGGGACCTTGGGAGCATTGCTATGAAGACAATCCTTAGGGCGCAAGTCCATCGGTCTTTGACAGTTACGACACAGTATAGAATAGTAAAAATTGCGTTTGGTACGCTCACCTTCATCGGCCAAGGCACTGAGTATAACAGTTGGGACATTACTTCTGTACCAACATTTTGTACAACTACAGAATACTGTACAACGAGTACACAAGAGAGGTATTTGGATGTTGCCTGCAATGGAGAGCTGTAGTTTTATGGCAAGAGTGAATCGGCTGAATTTATTCTAAATGGAACTTAGGAGGGGGGGAGAGAAATTAATTTTTTTACTCCAATTTAAAAAAAAAAAATGAGGGACACACATAGGATAAATAGACAACATATTTTTCCCAGGGCAAGGAGGTTCAGAGCTGGAGGGTAAGGTGAGAAGGGAGTTTAGATCATGGGGGTAATTTTTCCCCATGCAGAGGAGGCGGCATAGTGGAGGCAGATACAAGGTATTTGGACAGGTACTTAGAAAGGAAAGGAGTATTGTTAATGTCGACACATAGGGTTAGTGTAAATAAGCATGATAGTCAGCATGGATGAAGTGGTCCTCAAAGTCGTGTTTCTGTACTGTCTACAGGGCTTTGACAAAGTCACCAGGCACATGGTACTACCACCAAGTGTCAGTCCAAATCATGTACCATGATTTCAAATGGAACACCGTCTTTCCTTTGCAGAAAGTCAAAACACTCAAATTCTCTGGGAATTAAAATTCACCACACGAACAATAGCACTTCAAAAAATAGCATTTAATTATCCTAGAAAGAGAAAGTCATTCTCGTGAGTTTTGACAGCAATTAGGGAGACAATGGTGGCCTTGATAGTGATGCCCACATCCAGTGAATGAAGATTTGAAAGACAGGCACAGATTAAAAAAGTTGAAACACGTCATATTTTTCCAAAGCAGAGTTTGGTCTCGAAACACTGTCCTTAATTTGACTTCTACATTTAACACTCATAAAAGGTATAAGTAAAAGCATACTTACAGGTTGTATATTTTGTAATGGTTTTTATGTTTTGCATCGAGAAACCTGGATTAAGACAAAAAACATTTTTTTTAGGCTTGACAAAATGATATTTTCAATACACAATTGAATTCTTCAGAATTTCACTTCAAATTGGAGGATTAACTTTAATCTTTTTTGCATTTCTCAACAAACAACACGTTAACCAATTTAGGTAATTTAGTTAGTCTTCGCTTGCTCAAGTTTAAGCCAACCTTTCTTTTCAAAGATTTATTCAAACAGATATGCGATTAGAAAACAGCAAGAAAGGACAACTACCAGGATTGATGGCTCTTTAATGTTGCAAAAAAAATATATAAAACACAAATATAAAACAATTCCATTAATCGCCATTTGTAGAAAGAAGGTATTACAATGATGAAATATATTGGCAAAATCACATAGACTATGAATGCACTAAAACTATACGAGTTGGATTCAAGTCAGAACAACACAATGGCAAGGAAAATTAATTACTGCAGATGCTAGAAATCTTGAATAAAAAAAACAGCCATAAATATTCACCAGGTCAGGCTGCATCCATGAAGAGAAACAAAATTGATATTTCAATAATCTTAAATCCGAAATAGAAAGTGTTACGAATGTGATAATATTTAAACAAGTGGAGGGACAGGAAGAACAAAACTGAAACATTTCTGATGACCAAGATGGATTAAAATGGTGAAGGAGCTGCAGCAAGTTAAGAGTGGACAAAGGACAAAATAAAATCTTGGTGTAAATGGCAGCTGTAGAATGAGCATGACAATTGATCACAATGGTTATTATTTGATACAGAGACAGATGATAGAAGTCAATACAGCAGTGGGAATAGAGAACTATTAACAGTAAATTCAATCCATGATATGCATTCAACTCACTTACTGTAGGCCTGATTGACAAATCTGCAGAACCGATTCATTTACACAAGCTTCTCAGAGTGAAACATAAAATAGAGATCCACCACTGAGTGTCCCCTTTCTGACCTGGGCCTTCTCCACTGTCAGAGCACACGAATTATCACATTTAACCTTCCAGAGCAGCCTACCATGCGGACGTTTCAGATCGAGACCTTTCTTCAGACTTTATAGTTTTTGATGCTTCATTTGAAGACATGCACTACACACCACCCAGAAAAGGGTTTGGTTGATCAAAATTCTTAGAAATTAATCCCCTTGAAACCTCCAAAAGCGATACACGTCCTCCCCAGGTAACTCAAACAGTTTGCAAAGTAGAAATGAAGCTGAACCCTTTGTGTTTGCCTTCAGCTCATAGGATGCTCGGTTGACAAATCCTCAGCACAAGAACAAATTTGCAGTTTCTCTGCTTGGACTAGTACCAGTGAACATTTGGCAATGTCATGCATGGTCTAGCCAGATGAAATGAACGTGTTGACCCCTGTTTTGAACAAATCTTTCTCTGCATTTAGAACATCTCAATTTGCCCTAAATAAAACAGACCTAAGTTTATCCCTCAGTGCCACGAATTGCAGAGACTGACCAATTATCCAGTCAAAGTCATGCTATATTACTTGATTGTTAATTTTTACCAACGACTGAAAACATGCAGATTTGAAAAGCATTCTGCTCATTTAGTCCTTGGTGAGTAAAAACTGCTTAGCTGAGAGAACTTAAATTCTACACGGAAATAAACATTACGTCACCTATCCATGTTCTCCAGAGATGCCACTGGACCCGCTGAGTTACTCAAGCACTTTATGTATTTTATTACAATGTAATACTCCAGTCCCTTGCTTTATTCGTTTTTTTTACTGCACTGGAAGATAGTTGGCTGCTCTATATGTATGGGCACAAACTCAAGAGGAACTATTTGCAGGTATAGTGCAAACTGGCATACAAAAAGTATCAACGCTTTTAGTTAGGAGAGCACAAAGTCAACATTCATTCCCAAGCGAAGGTAATACAACTGTTTTCTTTTGTTCATTCATGTTGGGCACTTGGCTGGCATGGATGAGTTGGGTCAAATAACCAGTTTCCACACTGTGTCATTCTATGGCTTGTAATCATCTAAATTAGTCCTACCATTTACTGCGCCTCTGCAGAGTGGAAAGTTAGCAGTGAACTACAGGTACCAGAAGCCTGGAGTTACTAGAGGACAATATATTTCCTTCCTGAAAAAGGAACCATGAAGCAGATGGGTTTTTTTTTTTAAATAGCTACATGGTATTTTCATGCTTGCCATGGCATACTTTTTTTTAGTGACAAGTTTTACTTAATTCATTGATTTCATTTGCCAAGTCAGTCACACAAATAAAAAGCAATGGAACACACAAAATACATTTTAACATAAACATCCACCATAGTGACTCCTCCAAATATTACACAGTATTTTACTTATTCCAGGTTAAATTTCAAGAACAAAGCGGCTTTCATAGTCATAGAGTCACTGCATGGAAACAGGCCCTTCAGCCCAACCTGCCCACACTGACCAACATGTCCCATCTACACTAGCCCCACCTACTTGCATTATGGTCCATATCCCTCTAAACCTGGCCTATCCATGTACCTGTCTAAATGTTTTTAAAAACTTGCAATAGTAAATAGTCAAACAATAAATAGTCATCATTGTATAATAATCAATCAGGTCCACACATCACAATGCACGAAGGTAAATTCTTGAGTGTTGATCACATTGACTTTCCAATAAAGATGCAAGAGACTGCAGATGCTGAAATCACGAGTTGTAAAACTGAGAGAAACTCAGCAGGTCCGGTAGCATCTGTGGAGGAAAATGGACAGATGACATTCCAGGCTGAGACCCTTCATCAGTCTGTCTGCTTCCCTCTGCAGATGCTGCCCACGTTCCTCCAACAGTTGGACTTTCCAATACTTGGGCTATCAATAACATAACATTTTGAACTGGGGTACAGCTGGATATTGAAAATCCTAGACAAACTCTCCGATCTAACCCGAGAGAATGATGGTGAAAGTTTTGTTCCAATTCAACTTGTAACAAAGTATTAAAAACAAACATTTTTTATTTGATGATCTGACAGCACCAGACAATGATGTTCAGACAAGAAATAATTTATATTGCATCCTAATATTTTTATCCACCATCAACCTCCTACCCACCAAAAGAGCAAGCTATATTTTACCACTAGCACGTGGAGCATCCTTAAATCCAAAACTTGTACCATTTTGTATGGTGTAACATTTTGTATGGGTGTACTCGTCATTTGAAATACCAAATATCAAACGGTATTTCATATTGGATTATGAACAAAAGTATTTAAAGCAAAGTTTTCAATAAATTCAAGGCCGGCACAGTGGCACAGCAGTCGAGTTGCTGCCTAACAGTGTTGGCAGCACAGGAAACATGGGTTTGACCCTGACTACAAGTGCTGTCTGTGTGGAGTTTGTACGTTCTCCCCGTGACTGTGTGAGTTTCATCAGAGATCTTCAGCTTCCTCCCACACTCTAAAGACGTATAGGTATGCAAATAAATTGGCTTGATAAATGTGAAAATTATTCCCAGTGTGTGTAGGGTAGTGTTAATACGTGGGGATCGCTGGTCAGCGCGGACCCGGTGGGCCGAATGGCTCGATTCTGCGCTGCATCTCTAAACGTAAACTAAACTTGAATTCCAGCTGCAATGAAGGAATATCTTGCAGAGAAAAGATATTTGCATAAAAGTAACGTTACAGCTGGCATTATAAGCAGCAAAATCAGATTGAGCTCAACTGTGCTTTCTTCGTGCTTTTATAGCGGCAGATTACCACATTAATTTATTACATCAATGAATATACTTTAAAGAATTTAATCTCTGAGGACAGATACGTAAAGTCAACTTCTGGGTTACAAGCCAAGATATGCTTCCAGCCCAAAATGCTCTCCCTCACAAATGCAACTCATGCCCACTAACTTTTGCAGCCTTATCCGTGCTTTATTTCAATACTCAGCTATTTCAACTCCATTCTGGCAAGCTCAAATCTTATATCTTCTGCAGACTTCAACTTTTAAAAATACTGCTGCCAATAATCTAATCCACATCTGGTTTCATTCATCTAACTTCTGCTCTCCTGGTGCATCAATAACTCAATCTAAAGTGATCATGTTCTTTTCACATCTCTTCATTCCTTTCCTCCATTCTTCTCCACATAACAATCCATGAAGTTCAAGTGAGTTTATTCTCATGTGTCCCTGATAGGACAATGAAATTCTTGCTTTGCTTCAGCACACAGAACATAGTAGGCATTTACTACAAAACAGATCAATGTGTCCATATACTATAATATAAATATATACACACATGAATAAATAAAATGATAAAGTGCAAATAACAGATAATTGGTTATTAATAATCAAAGTTTTGTCCGAGCCAGGTTTAATAACCCGATGGCTGTGGGGAAGTAGCTATTCCTGAACCTGGTTGCTGCAGTCTTCAGGCTCCTGTACCTTCTACCTGAAGGTAGCAGGGAGATGAGTGTTTGGCCAAGATGTTGTGGGTCTTTTGATGATACTGCCAGCCTTTTTGAGGCAGCGACTGCGATAAATCTCCTCGATGGAAGGAAGGTCAGAGCCGATGATGGACTGGGCAGTGTTTACCACTTTTTGTAGTCTTTTCCTTTCCAGGGCGCTCAAGTTGCCGAACCTAGCCACGATGCAACCGTTCAGCATGCTCTCTACTGTGCACCTGTAGAAGTTAGAGTCCTCCTTGACAAGCCGACTCTCCGTAGTCTTCTCAGAAAGCTGATGAGCTTTCTTGATAATTGCATTAGTGTTCTCGGACCAGGAAAGATCTTCAGAGATGTGCACGCCCAGGAATTTGAAGCTCTTGACCCTTGCAACCATCGAACCATTGATATAAACGGGGCTGTGGGTCCCCATCCTACTCCTTCCAAAGTCCACAATCAGTTCCTTGGTTTTGCTGGTGTTGAGGGCCAGGTTATTGTGCTGGCACCATATGGACAGTTGCTCGATCTCTCTTCTATACTGACTCATCCCCATCAGTGATACGTCCCACAACAGTGGTGTCGTCAGCGAACTTGATGATGGAGTTCGCACTGTGATCGGCTACGCAGTCATGAGTATAGAGTGAGTATAGCAGGGGGCTGAGCACGCAGCCTTGAGGTGCTCCCGTGCTGATTGTTATCGAGGCTGACACATTTCCACCAATACGAACAGACTGTGGTCTGTGAATGAGGAAGTCGAAGATCCAATTGCAGAGGGATGCGCAGAGACCCAGTTCTGCGAGTTTGGTAACCAGCTTGGAGGGGATAATTGTGTTAAACGCCGAGTACAATCATTTTCCTTAACTGGCTCCTCCGCCTTTGCAAATTTAGATTCCGTGCTCCACCATTTTGTCATGAACCCCTCTGCCACCATGTCCCTAAGGTTATTAAAACCAGTCCAGCTTCGGCTTATCAATAATGTCCATTAAATGCCATTTGATGACACTGCAGATGCAGTGAAAATACAAGTAAATTGTATTGAAAGCTTGTGCACAGCTCTGAAAACCAAGACAAGTCCCACAACTATCATGGGGTTGTGCAGGGATATACTTTGTGCACGAGAACTAAAATCATATTATACGTTTGTAAGTTCATAAGTGGTTGGAGCAGAATTAGGCCATTCGGCCCATCATGTCTACTCCACCATTCAATACGAGCTGATCTATCTCACCCTCCTAGCCCCATTCACCTGCCTACTCCCCATAACCCCCGATACCCTAACTAATCAAGAATCTATCTCTGCCTTAAAAATATCCATTGACGACCTCCACAGCCTTCTATGGCAATGAATTCCTCAGATTCACCACTCTTTGACTAAGAAATTCCTCCTTCCTAAAGGAAGGTCCTTGAATCCTGGGGCTATGACCTCTGGTCCTAGACTTCCACACTTGTGGAAACATCCTCTCCACAACCACTCTATCCGGGTCTTTCACTATTCGGTAAGTTTCAATGAGTTCCCCCCTCATCCTTCTAAACTGCAGCTAGTACAAGCCCAGTGCCATCAAACAATCATGTTAACCTACTCATTCCTGGGATAATTCTTGTAAACGACCCCTGGACCCTCTGCAGAGCCAGCACATCCTTCCTCAGATCTGGGGTCCAAAAGTGCTCATTCTCCAAATGTGGCCTGAAATATTTAACTGGAAATGTACTGGCATGCTGATGACATCAATAATGTGACCCATTTCAATTTAAAATATACCTTTTTCCTTCCCCTGCACCCCTCCCCAATTATGAAAATATGGAGTTCTGTAAACCTAAAATCCTTCCCATCAGCACGGCACATTTCAAAGATTAATTTTATGAATTTAAAATATTCTATACTTTGTCAGGAGCTAGTTTTGTGTGACAGGTGAGAATAGAGTGATAAATGCATGGCTTCAAGCTCCTTCCATTCATCTGGTTGTCAAAGGTTTGTCAAGAGTGTTGTTTAATTGTCATATGCACCAACAACAGAACGATGAAATTCTTACTTGCAGCAGCATAACGGCCCGCAAACACCTTACAGATAACATAAATAAAATGAAAATGTCCAATAAGTTTATAGTTGTCGATAGTGTTGTGTAGTGGTTGTTGAGAAGAGGCTATTCCTGAACCTGGTGGTCAGGGTTTTCAGTCTCTTCTTCCCAATGATAGGAATGAAATGGGAGTGTGGCCAGGGTGATGTGGGTCTTTGATGAAACTGGCTGCCGTTTTGAGGTGCTGCCTCCTCTGGATTCCTTACGATATTTGCGATGAGCCAGGCAGTCTACCACTCTCAGTGTCCTTCGTCTACCACTCTGCTCTCTCTTGAGTGTTAAAGTCGCCAAAACAGACCATGGTGCATTCAAGCCCCGACTCCAACTTGGTCCCGAATTATCTTTTTGCTCTTGTGGCTTTCGTGAGGCCGTACCTGACTTGGTTCATCCAAAGATTGGAATGTTTTTGCGATACACACATTTCTTCAAGTCGGTGATGACTATGATGTATTTATTCAGATCAAGAGTGTTTTATTGTCATATGTCCCAGATAGAACAATGAAATTCTTACGTGCAGCAGCACAACAGAATATGTAAACATAGTACACTATAAATATAATAAATAAGAAAAATGTTCAGTGTAGTTCATAGGCTGTAGGGAAGCAGCTCTTCCTGAACCATTTTCAGGCTTCTCTACCTTCTTCCTGATAGCAGGGGTGAAATGAATGTGCGGCCAGGGTGGTGTGGGTCTCCAACGTTGCTGTCTGGCTTTTTGAGGCAGCGACTGTGGTAAATCCCTTTGATGCTGGGGAGGTCAGTACCATTGATGGACTGGGCTGTGTTCTTTGCTCCTGGGCATTCAAGTTGCCGAACCAGGCCATGATGCAACCAGTCAATATGCTCTCTACCGTATACCTGTAGAGGTTCAAGAGAATCCTCTGACATAACAAATCTCCGTAATCTTCTCAGGAAGTAGAGGCGTCGATGTGCTTTCTTTATAATTGCATCAGTGTGCTGGGTTCAGGAAAGATCTTCAGAAATATGCACGCCCAGGAATTTGAAGCTTTTGACTCTCTCCACCATCGTCCCGTCGATATAAACCGGTTTATGGGTTCTCTTCCTACCTCTTCCAAAGTCCACAATCAGTTCCTTGATCTTACTGGCATTGAGAGCCAGGATGTTGTGCTGGCACCATTTGGCCAGTCGATCGATCTCACGCCCACATTCTGACTCATCTCATTAGTCTCGTTAATCCTTGAACATAGCCCAGTCCACAGATTCGAAGGAGTCCTATAACCGGTTCACTGCCTCTGCTGATGGGCTTTTTGTTTAGTTTTCTTTACTGGTGCCACACTCTTCACTTTATCTGTGTGCAGGAACTGAATCAAATAGGTTCTACCCCAGTTTATGGCTAAACTCAAACTAGCTGTGTCTATGCAATTAGAGGCGACATTTTAAAGATTGAACTTTAATCACACCCAGGGGATTAAGTAGAAACAAATTAAATGGTGTGGAGCAATATAAAATAGGAAGTAATTATAGTAAATGTACCCTTCAAGATTATTCAAAATAAAATCATGAAATGCTCACCCCATAATCCAGGTGGCAAAGGTTAGAAACACTGAACAGTGGCAGAATTTACTTTTCTTTTTTAAAGTACCTTCATGGACTTTTTCCTGATTTAGGTTATGAACATACTCAATAAAGCAGATAGCAACTGTCACTTTGATCCACAAGGGGGATTCTAATGATCTTACAATCTTGAAACAGGAATTTTAGTTTAGGTATTACTTGGCTTGGTTTGACATCCGTTTGACTGCATTGGCTCAGGAAAAAAAAACAGATTACATTCAGTGAAGATTGTTGTTTAGTACAAGTTTGAAATTTCAAAGGCTGAAGAAAAAAAAATGCTTTACATCCAATGACCCTAATAGCTCTGTCTCATGGAGACCTGAAGAAGATGAAAACCGTGGTTATGGCGTCATTGAGTCATACAGTACAGAAATAGGCCCTATAGCCCAATCTGTCCATGCCAGGTTTGATTGGCATCTTGAAACCGTTCCCACCCATGTACCTGGCCAAATGTCTAATAATATTAGTGCCTCAATATACTTTTACTGACAGCTCATTCCATATGTGTGCCCCAGTCTCGAGTTACTGCAGCATTTTGTGTCTATCTTCTGTGCAATAAAGTTGCCCTTCAGTCCTATTACCTCCGGCCAGGGGCTCAAATTCTCTCATCATTCAGGGTTCGCTACTCCTGCCAGTCTTGTCCTTCACTCCAACAACATACTGAACTTAGCTCCAAAATCTGTCAATGGGCAAAGTGTATCCTTGAATCCATCTTGTATCAGCATTTCATGACCACCAGGGGCGCCGGGGAGATGGCAGCTCTGCCGGCAGTGTGTCCGTCTTTTCACTATTTTTGTTATTTTTTAGTTTGTTAAAAGGGGATCGGGGGAATTTTTTTTTGAAGTTCTTACCTTCCCAGAGATGTGATCATCTTCGGATCACATTCCCCGGGCTCTATCATCGATGGAGCTGGGAGCCTCCTCGGACTGTCGTGAGCCTCACCGCGGGGCACGGACGTAACATTGGAGCTGATCCCTTGCCTGGGATCACTCCCACCGCGGAATCAACATCAAGGGCTCGCAGTCTCGGGTGAGGCCAAGTCGGGAGCTCCAACGTCGCTGAAGGTTCGACCAGCCCCAACGCGGGATTCGATCGTCCAGCGCAGGGGACCCGACATCCTCCCGCGATGCGGGAACAGATCACCTCGACAGGGAGGGCCCGAACGCCGCCGGCTACGGAGGTTAAGACCATCCCGTCAACAGAGGCTCGAGGCCCACGACCGAGGAAGAACTAAGGGGAAGGACTTGAACTTTATTTCACCTTCCATCACAGTGAGGAATGTATAGGAGGATGCTCATGTTAAAATGTGTTTTTGAGTGATCTGTTGCTTTTAATTGTATGACTGACCTGGCCAATGTAATAACTCATATGTTGCAAAAGATACTTGGTGAATAAAGTGTGATTCTGATTCTGATGTACCCCCCCATACATACACACATCCCTTTGTACACTAACTTTTTACCAGCCTACCACATTAAAACAACCCTCTGTTCTTAACAGTAAATAGAACCAATTTTCCATAATCTATTCAATCTGACCTTTTCTTAACCATCCCCATCCTCCTGCCTATACTCATTTCCAACTCTCAAAGGATTATGTTGCTGGCATCAAGAACCAAACAAATTGGTGACTTTTGTAGTTCCCTGTTCAAGTGAATTTGTGCCCATTGTTTACTATTTAATGGAATTCATTATTGGCTCGTACATTATTGTATCATTTCTTATGACAGATGTCCGGTTTTGAAACACAAGGAAATGATTGAGACAATGCAACGCATAGGTCAGATCAAGTTCACGTACAAATTATTTAACCGCTTACTTGAAAAAAAGTAACCTCAAAAGAAAATCAAATAACCTATTAGATCAGTGCTTAAGGAACTGCAGATGCTGGAAAATCGAAGGTAGACAAAAATGTTGGAGAAACTCAGCGGGTGAGACAGCATCAATGGAGCGAAGGAAATAAGAGCCCATTTCCTTCGCTCCATAGATGCTGCCTCACCCGCTGAGTTCTCCAGTATTTTTGTCTATATTAGACCAGTGTTGTCCGACCACTGAATTTCTGACTGACATGTAACGTCTAAGTTTATGTGGCACGTTTGCTTTCAATGTTTAATGTTTCCTACATTTTTAATTAGCAAAGCATGAAAATGGATGATGCTATTATTTCTCAATCATGAATGAATCGTGGGTGGCACAGCAGTGGAGTTGCTGCCTAAAGGGCCTGTCCCACTGTACAAGGTAATTCAAGAGTTCTCCTAAGTTTCCCGATTCGAACTCGGAGAATTACGGTAATAGCCACTCGTAGGTACTCAGGGCTCTCGTGGACATTTTTCAACATGTTGGTTTTAACGAGAAATAATTTAGTAGCATAGAACTGGAGCAATGCAAACCATTCAGTTCTTCAAATATTTTAGAAATACAGCGTGGAAACAGGTCCTTCGACCCACTGAGTTTGCACCGACCAACAATCCCCGCACATTAACACTATCCTAAACATGTTGAAAAATCTTCACGAGTCTTCACAAGCTTACCGCGTTTCCCGAGTACCTGCCATTAGCGTTACGAGCCGCTAAGAGACGTCCCGAGCTCCGACGTACCCACTACGTACTTTCTAAATGCTTACTATGAGTTTGATTTTTTTCTTTTTAAACTCGGGAGAACTCTTGAATTACCTCATACAGTGGGACTGGCTCTTTACAGTGCCAGAGACCCGGGTTCGATCCCGACTCCGGGTGCTGTCTGTACGGCGTTTGTAATTCCTCCCCGTCACGGTGTTGGTTTTCTCCGAGATCTTCGGCTTCCTCCCACACTCCAAAAACAGACAGGTTTGTAGATTCATTGGCTTGGTATAAATGTACAAATTGTCCAATAGTGTGTAGGATAGTGCTGATGTGCAGGGATCGCTGGTCAGTCCGGACTCGGTGGGCCGAAGGGGCTGTTTCCGCGCTGTGTCTCTAAACTAAACTAAAAATCATTCAATGTGACAGTGAATTGACCCAAACTAAATATGAAAATTCAATACATTACAGACTCTCCTAATGCAAGTTCAAGACTATTAGACTATGTTTCACCGTCAGCAGATTCCAATTGACAGTTCTGCAACTCAGAACTTGAACAAACTCAGAACAAACTTGGAATAGAATAAGCAAGGTGCACTTATTATAAAATGAAACAAAAACCAATGTCTTGAACACATTTCATACATTGGATAGCATAGTCATTAATTATGTTTTAATTGGAAGAATAATGGGGAGGCAGAATTCTCAGAAAACAAATGAGTAACAAGTGAAACACGGAGTGAACAAGATCTAGGGTCACGGAATATAAAACCACTAAAATGAACAGGACGGATTAATGATGCCATTTTAAAAATTGCGTCAAGTTTTGGTTTTAACGAGAAATAATTTAGTAGCATAGAACTGGAGCAATGAAAACCATTTAGTTCTTCAAATATTTTACAAATACAGCGTGGAAACAGGTCCTTCGACCCATTGAGTCTGCACCGACTAGCAATCCCCGCACATTAACACTATCCTAAACACACTGGGGACCATTTTACACATACACCAAACCAATTAACCTCCATACCTATACGTCGATGTGGGAGGAAACCGAAGATATCAGAGAAAAACCACGGGGACATGGGAGAACGCACAAACTCGGTATAGACAGCACCCATAATCGGGATCGAACCCGGGTCTCCAGCACTGCAAGCGCTGTAAGGCAGCAACTCTACTGCTGCGCCCACTGTGGCCGCCCATTAAAATTTTTAAAAAAACTCAATGGGTTTCTGCTTGTCAAGAAAAATTTAACTGCCTAGAGTTCTTGCACTATTTACGGAGACCAAGATAGATACCGAGGTGGTGTTGTTATAACTAATGGGGAGACAGAACTTGAGGTAATAAATAGAAGACAACATTTTCTTGTGTAGAAAATATAGAACTTGCCAGGACAAAGAACAGGTGAAGCCACCAGGTGTATTGAAATGGAAGCTGCATGAGCATGGCAGGATATGTTGATAGGATTAGATGAAAGGGTAGCAGCTCACGGAACAAATATTAAACTGGACACTTTGAACCACAAGTCCTGTAAATATATTAGCTAGAAATTCCATAGAAGAATATTTTTGTAAAATATATCCTTTTGTACTAAACTTTAATTTGGCACAGTACTTTGTTACCTCAAGGCAACAATTATAGTTCGACATTACTCAGCTTTGGGTTTTTTTTGTTTGTATTAAAGTTTTACGTTGAGACATTCAAAAACATTGCCAAACTATTAAAAATGAGCTTTTCTGCATAAACACCATTTCTTTGTAATATTCAACCTCTAGATTCATCAGCTCATGAATGGGCCATGAGGTCCAGCAAGGCAAGGAAAGTGTCAAGTCTTTCAACACCAATTAATTCACCTCTTCATCATATTCTCTTTCATGTGTACATCAATCTTCTCAAATGCCGAAATCCCGGAATTACACTGCCGGTCACAAATGCAGAATCTAACTCCGTGAGAAAAGGCATTTAATCCAAATTTTTCATCTGATCTGTTGGTGGCTATCTCATATTATGTCCTATTGATTATTATGAAGGGTTGCGATGTTTCTTCATTTTTCCTCTTCCAAACAAAGTATGGTCTATTCAGTCGCACCAGCAGCATCATACATAATTCTTGTAACACCCACCTACAGTTTTTGTTATTTCTTCAGCACTCCAAATCCTTCTCAGGGTCTTGAATTCATAACTGCACAATGCCCAAAGTATGGCTTAGGAATGGCTCAAGGCAAATTCAACATTTAGGAGGCAAAAGCAGTAAAACTCCAATAGTTGAATGACTGATCTGCACCTCAAAGCGGATAACGATTAAAATAGAATAACGCGCTGGAAACACTCTTCAGGTCAGACAACATCGGAGGGAGAAACATTTAACATCGTGAATGATGTTACTTAAAATCTATTAAGAGTTGAAAACAAGTATTTACAAACCTCAGGTTTTTCAGATCTGATAAAAGGGTTAGAGTTGAGATATGAACCTGATTTTTCTCCTTATGGGCAGGTTGGGCCAAAGGGTCTGTTTCTGTATTGTATGACTCTATGACTACTTATCCATGGCCCCTCACTCTCGTTTGCAGTGGAATACATTCGTCCTGAATATGCCGTGACATTGTCTTAAATAACGCCTACATTTTCTCTTCATCTGTCAATTTGTTTCCTCCAGCCTCAACTCCTCACCAATTCTTTACATAATCTATTAAAAAAAAGTTAACTTATGAGCCATGCGGTTTCTAAATTTTGGAACGCATTAGTTTACAATAAGGAATTAACTAAGTGTTTTTAAAGAAAAATGCTTAATCATCCTTATAATGCGCAGTCATGCACTGTTACAAGTTTATAATCCTACAGTTGTTAAACTGTCAATTTTGACCAGTTTTATTTAGTTCAGACTGTTTTGTTTCATTCAGATATTAATGGGTTTTAATCAAAACTTGTGCATGATGCAAAATTAAACCGTAGTAATTTTCCCTTGACAGTTGATTCATTATCACACCTTAAATCTCTGTCAACAGTTCTGACCTCAGTTTTTATTTAGTTCAGATTCCAGTTTTGTGTTATTTTCGGTTTATTCAGATCTGCATTAATGGGTTTTAATCAAAATTCTATCACTTTCATGATGCAAATTAAAAGACCCATTAATGTAGTATTATTTTCCTTTTCGCTTTGACCATCCCCTTCCAGCTCATTGATCTCTCTTCTTTATCACACAAACATCATTAGTAGGCAATACCCAGTTCGGCAGCATGTGATGAAATCTCTCGTTTCCCTCTCCCAGAAGGCAGTGACAGTCAGTCTTTCAAGAAGAGAGGGCCTCAACCCTAATAAAAAAACCAAAGCGGGTACTTGTGGATGATCAGCCATATCCAGAGATGGCTGGCTAATGTCCTGCTGAGTGGATATTCCAGCATTTTGTTCGAGCCAGCACCGCCATTCAATATTTTCCCCGTTTAAATCAGCTATCTGCAGTTCCTTCCTACTCAGATATTTAATTGTTTCTTGGGTCCCGTAAAACCGGCCTCCAAAATTGCACCCATATTCTATCAACTTCTTGCGGCATAGCAAATGTTGCAAATTATACAAGACATGCTCAATTAGGGGATGCAATAGTTACTTAGTAGGTTAAATGGATAACCTTTTCGCTTGCGGATGACCAAAAATTACAAATACAAAAAACTCCAGAAGGACTTGGACAGGATGGGAGAGGGAATCAAAAATTGTACTGTGGAGTCAATAAACGGTTAAACTATTTTCTTAGGGCAGGTACAGACAATCATAGGTAGTAGGCAGGATTCCCAAAAAGTACCCATTCAGTAGTAAAGAAAACAAACTCAATGCTCAAAGAGGGCTTGTAAAAAACTGGATGGACGCTGAGACAGCATGTGAATCTGGCCGCATGTGAAATCACCATATCTGAGAAAGTTGTAAAGCCTCTGTGGAATTCTCTGCCTCAGGATGAGATAGCCGCACATTCTCAGTGGATGCTTTCAAGAGAGAGTTAAATAGAGCTCTTAAAGATAGCGTAATCAAGGGCTATGGGGAGAAGGCAGGAACGGGGTACAGATTGTGGATGATCAGCCATGGATCACAGTGAATGGCAGAGTGCTGGCTCAAAGGGCCTGATGAAGAGTAACGGGGTCCCTTTCAGAATGGCCTACTCCTGCACATTTTCGTGCTGGGACCTTGGATAGAAAATGATTTGGATGAAAAAACATTAGAAATCAATAGGCGCAGGTGAATAGGAGGTTGCATTCGGATGACCTTCGAGCCAGCACCGCCATGAAGTTTAATGTGGATAAATGTGGGGTTATCACTGGCGAAAACAAAGGCAGTACCCCTAAATTCAAGTTGCATGATTTTCCCCCATGTGATCATGGCTGATCCCCAGACTCCGCTATATCTGTTATCTTTAAGAGCCCTTTCAAGCTCTCTCTTGAAATTATCCAGAGAACCGGCCCCAATTAATATTCTTCACTTTCTGAATTTTGCTTTTCTTCATTTATTCTCATGTTACAATATCAGCAATATAAGCAATGTCAATTAGTCTCAGATTTCTCTATTTTACCAAGTCCACATCTCCAAATGTTAGCATGTTTCAAATCTGTATACTACAGGTGTGGAAATAAAGTAAAGATGGTATTAGCTTCATTGAATGGCATTTTGATTTAAAAGTAACTATACCCAGGCATAAGCACTCGTACCAATCTTTCAGCGTTTCCTTTCACTGCTTCCAACCCATTCATTTTACAATGGCTATAGGTTTGCAATTTAATTGCATACCAAACTTAGCAGACAGTTTGTGTGTGAGAAGGAACTGCACATGCTGGTTTAAATCGAAGATAGACACAAAAAGCTGGAGTAATTCAGCGGGTCAGGCATCATATCTGGAGAAAAGGAATAGATGACGTTTCAGGTTGAGACCCATCTTCAGACTCTACCCGAAATGTCATCTATTCTTTTTCGCCAGAGATGTCGTCTGACTCGCTGAGTTACTCCAGCGTTTTGTGTCTATCTTTAGCAAACAGCTTAGTCTGACAAGTGGCTAGCACAAAGGAAAATTAAATCTCTAGTTATGTAAAAGACTTTAAGACAGTGGAAGAAATAAATTTAGTTATGGCACACATTTTAAGTAATACCCAAGCATTTGAGGAAGAGATATCGGAAAATGATACCAACCCAACATATCCATGTTAAATCAGAAACTGCGACACCACAAAGGACACAGGCTGATAAACTGTGTACCCAGATCAATAAATTGCAACGATGAGGTCACCACGTTAGAGTGTTATACAGTTCAATCTGATTAAGGCAACCAATCATCCCTTGAAAGCAGTGAACAGAAAGAAAGAAAACTGATCTTTGACGTCCAAGAACTATGACAGGAAGTTAAAAACAAAAAATCAAAGGCAGTCTTGAATTGACATTTTTCTAATCTAAGGTGGAACTTTTAGGAGAAGTGAGCGAAATACGAAATCCTCAGTAAGGAGAAAACTTATAGAAATATCACTGGCAATATCTATGATGGAAAACACGTTGATTTCCAGCTATGTAGCTTTCCCAGAGCAAAAACACATACTAAACATTTAAAAGAGAAACCGAACAAAATGAAGGGAAAAAGGACAAGATGAAACCAAACAGGAAGCAAAGCAACATTATGTTAATTGTGTAGAAAGGAACTGCAGATGCTGAATATTCCGAAGATATAGACCGTGTT